>NC_048898.1:26924851-26961269 GCF_011077185.1 Oxyura jamaicensis | reverse complement strand
AACCCCCCCCCCCCGAAGGAAACCAAAAGGGCGACAGAGGCTAAAGCTATTCTAAGGACTTGGTTACGAGGGAGAGCGGCTGGGGCTGCGGCCCCGGCAGCGAGCTGTGGGGGTGCAGGGAGGAGGTGGAGGGCTGTGCGAGGGGGGCGGCCGGCGGGAGGGCAGCCGGCGCGTGGTCCAGGGCCCCGTTGGGGCAGCTGGCGGCAGGCAGGGCGCCGGGCTTGCTCGCAGCGCTCTCGGCGAGGACGAGCGAGGATGGCGGCGGCATCATGACCAGGTGCGCCAGCGGGTCGGGCTTCAAGGAGAGCGAGAGGGGTTGCGTTTGTTCAGTCTGTGGTTTCGAGTCTCTGGAGGGGGAGGCGAGCATGGTGGGGGAGGACGGAGGAGAGTCTAGTAAGCTTCCATCTGAAGAGGGTGGGCTGACGCAGCTGCCTTCACCTTGTATGTAGCGAACGCACTTTTTTTTTCTCCTAGAAACAGGGAGAGAGCGCTCTGTGAGTGAAGGGCAGGGATGCAGACGGAGACAGTTAGCTAGAGCAAAGAGCCACCAGGCAGCTCTCGGGGCTCTGAGCGCCTGCGCCCCGGCCCTACGTGTCGTCCTGGGGGGCTGCCGGGGCGTCCTCGGCACCCCGTCCGCTCGGGGACCCCCCTGGGCTAACCATCTGCTGAGGGATCGCCCAGTGCCTCTTCGTCCCCCTCCTCTGCAGGCCGCCTCCTTTCCCTGCTTATTTACTTTCAGGCTAATCAAATTGGGTACGGGGTTTCTGAGCCCACTGTGCTGATCTATAGATTTTACTTTCCTCCCGAAAAAAAAAAATATATATTTATGCATATATCCTGAGAAAATAAGAACTCTGGGTGTGTTGATCGTCCCCCAGCGCTGTCCACCTCAGCGGGGCTATCTCTACACCTGCATCACCTGGCGTCTCTTACGGTGCTCTGCCCCGGGAGGCGAGGCCGGCTGCAAACTACTGCTCATTGCTTTCTCCTCTGTTAGGAACCACACCAAATCCAGAAACGTCAGAGTCAGACAGGAGGAGTATATAATAGAGAGAACGAGAGAGGGGAAATAAAAACAAAACGAACGAACAAAACAAACAGAAGAGGGAAGAAAAAAAAAAAAAAAAGAAAAAGAATAGGATAAATAGAGTATGATCCAAAATAACAAGAATAACTGGTTGTATGGCCTGCAGGTTGTGGCTTTAAATTGACTCAGTTTTACTTTTTGTTTCACGGGAGAGTGGTAGATTTGGGAAGCTGCTTGTCTGCATTTTGGGGAATTTTCCTCTGAGAGGCCATCCATGGAGCTTCAGAGTGGGATCCAATTTCAGTAGGTGAAGAGCACGACGACAGGCACAAGGATGAGGAGCAACATGGCACTTATTTCATACCGGGAAATACGAGCCTCATAAGAGCCATTCATCTTCAAATAAATGAGTAAGTGACCCGACAGAGATCTTTTCTCCTCCCTCTGTCCACTTAACAATGTAAAGGAGCAATGAAAACAGATGACAGTTTCACACCATCTCTCTTGCCAAGTGTATGCAAGACAATTCTAGCAGCAGGACAGAAATAATGAGGCAAACAACCACAGCATCTGGCAGAACGACGTTCAGTGGCCACCTTGACCCTCCTAATGACAGCTCTCCAGCCCTCCTACTCACAAGCACACTTGCCATGGGAAGTGCTGACCACTGCCACACAGCCCCGGGTCCTTGACCACATCTGTCTAAAGCAGCTCTGCCGCAGAAACTCTGGACACTCAGCCAGGCTGCACAAACCCGCTGGTGTGAGGTTTATATGTTGCTCTCCCCCTCGGGGATGCCTCACGCTAGCTCAGCCACTCCATCAGGAGAAGCGCCCGAGTGTGGCGCAGAAGCTGAACGTCGCTGGGTGAAACTCCCCACTCGTTCAGGTGCCCTAACTCCGTCTCTGGTAGCCAACTTGCTCCCCTCTGTATGGCAACTGCATTTGACTTGGGTCGATCCAAGGTCCTTTATCTAGGCAATGGGGCTAGACATTTCTAGACTGCAGGGGAGATCTAACCAGCTGGAGCCTGGGGTTAGAACATCTCATCCCCCATGGCCAGGAAGGGACGAGCTCCTCCAGCACCCCATCTTTTCACCTACTGCCGTGGGGATCAGTGCTGTGACATCCCTTCCTCCAGTGAATCGGGGAACAGCCTGGGGCTCTGCTCCACGTTCCCCATGGCAAGGTAAGGGGTTAGGGCTATTAGAGTTATAACCACGTTAGCCTGCAGATCAATACATGCTAAAAAACTAAAGACATCCATGCAACTTAAATGTTAAAAAGAAAGAAAGGAAGAAAGATAGAAGACAGCAAGTGAAGGCTGTAAACCATGCTTTATTAGAGCAACGTTAAAAGACAGAAAAAAAATTAACTTGGTGGGCTCAAAACAGAACCTGTTAATTCTTCTACCATCAACAAACAGCGCGGGAAGGCTCTGGCACTTGGCTAAGGACAGTTCTGCTGCTCCTCGCCTCTGTCTCACCACTTCCTAGCCTCAACTGCGCAATGCTGCCAGACCCCAGATTCATGGTGGGACTTTCTGTACAGCTGCCAGTGGCAAAGCAGAGCACTGGTGTTCGCAAATTTCTCTGATAACGCCTGTGGGGAAAGGTGGGTTTTCACAATTTGGAGACTGCAGGGCTTGTCATCTCCCCCTTCTCCCCCTAATTAAAGCTCTGCCCACCTCATTGACGGTGGTCCAGAAGTTATTCAACTGGGTTGCTCTGCACCTACAAGGCAGTTAATTATTTCACTGGAGGCAGTTTGAATCTGGTATGCCAAAAATTAAAAATGTTTTTGCTAATACTGTTTTAAGTTCTGTGGCCTACAAGAAGGGGTTTCCCATGGCAAAGCTGACTTAAATCAGGTTACCACAGAACTGTCTTTCTAAGTTTGCAGAGTTAACAACTCTTTTAGAGCTAAAAACACTGGTCTGTTACCTTAAATAAATTCCCTTTGACTAGGATTAAAGTAGCAGAATGTTTCCTCTGTTTCTGTTCTATGTTAAACTCTTAAATAGTGGCCACTTTTGGTCTGAAAAACCATTTACTTAAATCTTGATGGTTCCAGGGAGGACACTTCTCCATCCCCAGCCGGTGCCATTCCCACCATGTTTTACCTGTGGTCATGTATGGGACAGGGTTAGGTGCGCCAGAATAAATGGATGGGTAAAACCCCAAAATATGCAAGCCAAATTTAACCAGAAGCAAGTAGCTTCAGGCAACCCTGGTGAAAGGGGATAAGTCACCATCTGGGGAACATTTTGTGCCTCAGTTTCGCTGTACTTAAAGAGGAAAGAGAAATGCTACGTATCCCCCCTTAGAAGCACATTGGGAGGATTATTAACTTGTGTGCCACTCTGAAAGTGTCACATGCTACATCAGTAGGGCAGGCACCCAGAGAACTGGTCCAGCTCATGCTGCCATTGAAACTAGCCCCAGGACAGCATCAGAAAAGCCAATAATGCTGCAATTGCCATGAGTGAAAGCCACAAATGATGACAAGGGTTTATTCATTTGCTGTGAGCAAAGATGTCACAGTTTCTATTGCATTAGCAACCTGCACATCTTTTGCACCTTCCTGGGATGCGCTACAAAAACTACCATGCTATCAAATGCAATGTTTTAATGGTTAGGACCACAACTAGGAAAGGAATGCTCTAAAATCTACCTAGTAACAAAATGCCTCCATGCATTAAACAACAACAAAGCAAAACAAACAAAAAAACTGTATCGGTAAGCCTACAGTTATCAACTACACCACTGAAAGGTGCTGCACTGCTCTTAACTAGTTCTGAAATAGATCACAAAGAGTGGTCTCTAACATGCAGCAAAATTTCTGATCAAAACCTGGCATAAGTTAAGACAGGGTTTCTGCTTCGTGTGTAACCTAAGCTCTGCACAGACTGCAGGAAAAGTCCCCTTGCTGATGAAATGTAGTTTTAAAAGTCTGACATTTCCTTAAACTTCTAGGAAAAAATAAAGCAACACAAACACGATGTGCCCCCATTCTGGTGTTTGGCATACTGAGCCTACCATGCTTCAAATATTGTATCTTTAGACTACACAAATATCTGTTGAGAGCGTGTAGTAACTTAACCACGGAATAAAGCCCAATTAAACACTGCATTGGCGTTTAAGCCTTTGGTTAGCATAAAACTCCTGACACAGGGAGGGTGCTTACTCAGCTCTTCTGGTCTGAACTTTTCTTCCTTTCCTTTCCTTAAGCTGTAGGTAACCGCAACTTTCAAAACCCATTTACCATATATACCGGTATCTAACACCTCAGCCCCGACACCCAGTACTAGCATTACTCAAATGGGACGTTTTTGGTGCCCTATCTCATATTTTGACATACAATACCACCCCTGGTTCATGTTTTCCTCGACACTAAGCACAAACAAGACTGCGTGCATACACAAAATATGATGAACATCTGATCTACATTCTAAATGAGATGAAGCACATGGGACTGGCATGAGTAAGAGGGGAAAATGTGGGAGAGGAATCACTACACATAGAGTGTGGTTTGGGTTGAAATACCTACCATCATAATATTCCAAATTCAAAGACTGCTTGTATCAGAACAAAGAAACAACAGATTTAACCAAATGCGATCATATAAGGAAAAAGGAATGAGAAAAGAACTACTCGGTATCCCTCCACCAAGAAAGAAGCATGTACTGAGTTATACATGAAATTAAACTCCAGTAGAACATGGGCTGTTGAAATTTGGGCTCTCTGATGTCTTTCACCTCCTTTTAATGCTGGAAACTGTCCTACTAAAGTTGGAATTAGTTTTGTCTAGCGCTCAGGAGTTTACAGCTCACAAGCTGAGATTAAATTTAGAAAAAAAATATATTTTCAGGAAAAAAAAAAAGACATCAGATCATTTAAAAAAAAACACACAGTATCTACATAAGCCTTACCGAGGCATATAAACCCGTAGGTAGGGATTTAATTTTGCAAATAACACCAAAAAAGTGTTACAATATAAGCTGTAAACACTGGCTTTTATATATATAATCATTTGAAAAACACTAGTGCTGCAGATCCCAGAACATTTTAAGCCTTTGGAGGCAGTGGACATAGACCCAAACAAAAGACAAAATATAGATGTCCAGCTAAACAATCTTTTTGCTGACAATCTGGAGGGGAAAAAAAAAAACCAACGACAAAACCAACTGCCAGCTTCAAGCACTTCACGTTTTCTTGTTCCCAGTTCTACCACCAGGGAGAGGTTATTGGTAAAGAAAGAGAGAAAATGGCATTAAATTAGCAAGAAATTCCAAGGATCAAAGATTATTAGCAATTGATGCTGTGGGAGAGAGAAAGGTGGGGAGTGGGGAAAAAAGATTAAAAAAATAAAATCACACAAATGCACTAAGAGGACAGATTGCTTTTATTTCCCCAAAGGCCTAATGGGTAGTATTATACCTGCATGGTTTGCACCATAAACTCTGTCGGTCAAGCCCGAACAATGCCCGACACTTCTTTGGAGTATTTGCATCTGTTAGCATAAGGTAAACACAAAAAATACAACACAATGGTGGATAGAGCTCATTCGGACTGTGTAATCTTAGCTACAGCTACGTTTAGGTTTTAATCACCTCCGTTTTATTTGGTAATCTCCCCTCATACCAAGGGCACGAATAAACAGGACTTTGACAATGAGCCAGAACAAAACCAAAAATCTCCGACACCGCCGTGCGTGTGTCCGGCGTCGGCACCGCACTCTGTGCCGTGCTACCGAGGGCCCTGGGGGCGCCCCACGAAAATGTGACTTTCCTGGATTGGAGGCCGGGAGGGCAGGGCTGTGTTTGAGCCAGGGATCAGAGAGGCTTAAGGCTGATGCTGTTTTACAGTGGGTTTTTGGCTAGCAGCAGCAAAGAGGAAGGAAAAAAAAAAAAAAAAAAAAAAGGAAAAAAACAACGAAAAAAAAAAATAAGCAAAACCTTTTCAGAGAGACGATAACTCATGGCAGTGTCCCACTCCCTTGTGTCTTCTAGATCACAACACAGAGCTACAAAGCAACAAGGCAGGAAAAAAAGGGGAAAGTACCAAATAAACCAGCTGCAAATCAGCCATAGCGAGTCTGGGAAAACTATACACACCTGCAGGGGCCGCACCAGTTATTCTGTTGATCAAGGCCAAAGCGCGCTCGGCATTTCTTAGGAGCGCTCAGGTCTGAATGAGTTCAAGAAAAGCGAGCAGAAAAGGGGGAGAGGAAAAAGAAAGGGGAGAGGGGGAGAGAGAGAGAGAGAGAGAGAAAGAGAGAGAAGGGGAGAAAAAAGAGAAAGATAAAAATAAGGAAAAAATAAAAATAAAAAAGGGAATAAAAATCAATGTCCTCGTTATTAATTGCAAAATATTGACTTTTGATTTAAAAGTTAAAAAAGTGATAATCACATTTTTATTCAACTCTTGAAATTAGCTGTTGCAATTAAAGCTGCAGTATCCCTTTATAAAGGACTGTTTCTTTCCCTTTTAAAAGAGCAGGTAGAGGAAAGTCATTGTGGCTGGTCTAACAGGATGTTTCAGGCGAGATTTATTTGGGTTGTTTTTTTTTATTCTCTTTTTTGAGAGGGGAAAAAAGGAAGAAAAGAAGCTGAGTATGGAAGTTAGATCCTGAACATGCTTTTTTCTTCAACTCAGATACAAAATAAAAATAAATAAATAAAAGAGTAAAAAAAAAAGGAAAAAAAAAAGGAAATTATATCTCCTGGGATAATGCAGCTTTTGGAATAACATTCAATTTATTTCTTTTTATTAATTTGTATTTAGAAGAATGGATAAGAATAAGCAGATTGCGAAATGAGCATGTTAGTATCAGCCAGAAAATAAAACGTAAAGCATGGCAAGGTGCTGAGTTAGTAGAGCTAGTGAATTGCAATGAATAGGCTTGAGCAGAAAGGCAAAAAAAAAAATCAAAACTAAAATAATAATTAAAAAAAATGCGTACGCATGCTAATGTGAGAAGACTTAGTGGGAGCCATGAAAAATGCCATTAGATTAAGGAGGTTCATTACTGACTTGCTTCCATTCTTTATCAGTCTCTTTAAAGAAATACTGCATATTCAATTTGCACAGTTAGTACAACTCTTGCGTTATTTTACTGTATTACGTTTTAATAGCAATTGTTACAAAAAAACGAAAACAAAATTAAAAAAAATACTATCAAACATATAATAGATATAAAGATAAATAGATAATAAATATTATAAAAACGTGTGGATGGTATTTTTTTCTTAATGTCATAAGTGTTTAATGTTAAAGTCTATAATGGCAGGAAAAAAAAAGTAAAAAGCAGTTTATAAACTATTTTAAATGACTCAAAATGACGTTAGCACCTGTAATCGGAGGAAGTGAAAGGCAAGGATTTAGGAAACATTCGCTGTGTTCTGAAAAAAAAGAACAAATTATACAAAGGCTTCAAAAAAATTAAGTCAGGGCTTCTTCAAAATTGACTATGAGATTGCCTATGCAGTATTTCTAATTTCCTATATAGAATGGCAAACCTCCTTAATTTAAGATGGGTGCGATTTACCACTGTAAGGCATGCATCAGGACATACAGGTACAGCCCAAATTAATACCAAACACATACATACGTACGTACACGCACACACATATGCGCAAAATAAGCAGACAACTTTATCAACAACAGCATAGGCATTACCACTATGGATCTGCAGTTAAAGGCTGGGTAATTACTAGGAATAAATTCGGCTAACGTCACAAGAGGCTCTTACATGCAATGGCTTGGTTACTAGTTTTAGAAGGGCGGTAACGGGTAAATAACTAGAGTGCATTAAAAAAAAAGGCTGCCTGATATAGGGACCAGCTCCCCGTGAGGCCAGGAGACTCGAGCCCACCTCCCCCGAACCTAGGAGTGTCACACCAGGACTGCCACAATTCCACTAAGAGAGATATTCAGGCTTATTTTTACTTACCGTTGGTCTCTCCTGGCTGCTTATCCCTTTTCCTCTTCTTCTTCTTGCCCTGCGTGACACACACACAAAGGAGAAGGATTAAAACCAAGCTGAAACAAAGCCACGTGTCCTTGCAAGGCGGCACAGAGCGACGGGGCAGGGGCCAGAGGACACCAGGAGCTGAGCCCGCTCCCCCCATCCCAGCGGGGCCGAGGGGTTCCAAGGGGATGCCCGCACCCTGGGGACGGCTCTGCCTGCCCCCCACTCCGTACCAACACCCACCCCAAAGCTGCAAGCAGCCGGAGGGGGTGCTGACAGGCTTGCAAGATGCTCCTTTTGAGATGAGATTGTAATGATGGCACACATTTGACACACACACTCCTGCATCTGGAAGTTTCACAAGTTACTTGTGGCCCCATGTATGCAAGTTGGGGAGGGGAAGGAAGAGGAACAGTGGAGACTGAAGGATGGGGGATGCATGGGTGAGGTGAGAGTGAGCCCCCGGAGTGCCCTGGCACCCAATGCTGACTGGTAAAGCAGACAAGGGATCTGTGATAATGAGCAAAACCTAACCTGCAGCTCTGTAAGTGCACTCACAGACTAGGGGACAAGGCCAAGAAAAGAAAAAAAAACAGATATAACTAAGACCCTTTCCACAGTTTGGTTGATCGCAAGAGAAATGAGCAGCATTTTGCTAAATTGTGTCTATTTCCCAAATAATGCCCAAGGAGATGATTTGATTTGTCATGGCCTCTAACTGGAGGGAGGAAGGGAACATAAGAGGTCGGGTAAGCAGGAGCTGGCCACTTCTCAGTTTGGAGAAGGCAGGACCAGGGGCACCAGTGTGAGTTCTAGGGAAACCCAACAACTGCCTTCTAAGAGAAGTGATAAGCAAGGCTCAAAAGAGAAGTTGTTTTCTAAGAAAATTCTTCTAACACTGAACTACGGAGTCTGCAAAGTACAAAAAGACCAGTGCAATACGATAGAGTCATTTTGTTTTTATAGCTCGCCAGCTACTAAAAGCAACAACTTTGAGGCCAGCAACGTCAACTCTGAGCAGCGCGGGGATTCCTGCTTTTGAAGATCTGGTGGTAGGAGAAGCTGGTGAAAAGACACCAGACCAGCAGTCCCTTGTGGGCAAGAAGGAACAAATACGTCTTGGAAGAAGGAATCTCACAGCACTTTTGAAGGGCTGGACGTATCTGTGGGGAAGCCAAGGGGTTCTCCCACATAGCGGACTTCTCAGTAGGTTGGTCTGGCTCCCAACTACATGGTTAAGATCGGCTTCAGCTTGGCACATCCACTGTAACATTTGGCTCGCTCTGATACATATCAGTAAGAAATTCCCCCAGTGTGAATGCTGGATTCTGATCTGTTGTCTTGTTTCTCCTCCCCAAAAGCCAGCTGTCTGGCGTGGGGCTTCTGTACTCGCTCCCCCTTGCTTGTAAACTGCCCCCCTGCTGTCCAGGCTGTGATAAGTACAGCCGTGTCTGAGAAAGCCTTCTTGTGATGGAAAAAGCAGTGTGCACTGTCGATTTTAAATGTCTTTTAAGCAACATGCACATAACCCTGCAGCCTGAATGCTGCTTAAAAAAAACATCTCGGACACCTCTGAGGCCATTTTGGGAGATATGGAAAGCTCTGAGTCAATTGCTACAGTACCCATCTGTCTAACACGACAGGAAGACAAGACAGACAAGCACTGCTCCTAAAACTCCCAAGAACGAAATAGGGGAAAACATGGATCCTGAAGTCCACACAACAAATAGAAATACAAGGGGCTCAGGCTCTGCTCCATCTACATTAATCTAAATTGACAGTAATTCTGTGAAAGTCAGTGAATTTTTCCAGCTTTACAATGTAACTGAAACCAGACAATTGCCTAAGGATCATAAGCCTGATTTCTATTTAATCTCAAGGAGGCCACTTGCATAATTAACAGACTGCATCTTGTGGCCAACTTGATTCATTTCTCAGTGCATTTGAGGATTGGAGGGCCGGTCTAACTTGAGACCTCATCACTTTTCCACTTGATGGCCAGCCAGAACACAGGTCAGGAGCCACCAGCCCTTTACAAACTTCTTCAAGCCAGGTATTTAAATACTATAACCCGTTCAGGGAGCAATCTATTAAAAATGACTGATATACAGGAATGTCAGCCAGGGACCAGGAATTTCTGGTTCCTCTTCAATACATGCTTTCCTAACAAAGAACTGAAAAAAGTCCCACTAACTTATCCGACGTTCTTTGCAAAGGCAATAGGGAAAAACTACCATGCTTTCTCATTCAATTTTTGCACCACAAGATGATATTGAGTAGCTAAATTAATACATGGACTTAAGGAAAGAATTGTAGCAGCAGTTCTTCAAGCACTAGGCAGAAGACAGTTTTGTCTTTGCCTCAGATTGTCCTCCTAAGACAGGAGCAGATGGTCTGTAACATTTTTCATCGTCACCCTACACAAATTCTAAGGCTGAAAGGAAATGTGGATGTACATACTTGCTAAATGTTTTGGCAGCTCTCTCGACAGAGCGAAAGCAACATGGGTTTTGACAAGACTGCGGAGTTCTTTGGTACTAATTTTCCAGACGACTGGCAGGCAAAGTGACTAGACCCTTACATATTCCTGAGTCCAGCACTCAGTGCCGCTTAACATCTCCTATTAGATCTCAGGAAGAACGAATGTGCCTTGTGACACCAGCAAGCCACAGGGGATTCACTGAATCCTTTTCTCTTATTTAAGAGCCGGCTGAAAGCTGTATTTCTTGAATGCAGAGCTCCTATTTCTGAAGACGTGGGCTACAGCTCGCCCCATCCTCATGCCTAATGGGAAATGCCTAATGATTTAACCATTTCAAGCACCCCAAACATGCTCCCATTCTAGATGCGTGAAAGTCTTAAGACGCTATGAAATGCTGAGGGAGGTGGGGAACTTGGAGAGCTCTGAATGGATGGGAGAGGGGGAAAAAAAAATCCTGCAGATGATGCAATCGTGTGATGCAAAGCTGCTGTGCTCTCCTCAGGCAGGAAGGTTCCCCCTGAAGGTCACCTGGGGGTACAGCATCAAGCCGCTGGGAAAGCAACAGCTTTCTCATCCTGTCCTTTTTAGCTCGAGAAGAAAGGGTTTCTCAGTGCTCACACGGTGAGGACAAAAGTAAAGGTCCTAAGCACTTCAGGCTTTGTACATGCCCATCTGTCAGTGGCACAGTCACCGTGCAGAATGAGCATTCCCGAAGCCTCAGTCGAGCCTATAACTCTCTTTTGAACACCCAAGATGACAATACTGCACAGTGCCGAGGAACTACCCCAAGCCTATGGTCTGACAGTCTCAGGCCAGACTATAATGAAAAGAAAGGAAACGTGTTCTTAGCAGGAGCAGCGCCTCATTGGGCTTAAACAGGTTTCCTCTGTCTCTGAGGAGAACACAGCACTACACCTCAAACAACAAGCAAAGGAGGGAGCCAGGCAGAGCCCAACAGAAAGAAAGGATGATCAAGAAAAACAGAGTATTTCAAAAAATGTCCTTAAGTCAATGAGCATGTGTATTCTCTACTGCTGAAATACTGGAAGAGCACAGAGTGATGCTGCTGCTCTAGGCTTTGCTGCAGACTGGGACCTGGTTTCACACACATACACAAATGCTCAAAGAGGTAAACATTGCCATACAGAAAGCACATGGTTCATGTGACTTAGGCAAAACGGTATTTATGGTAAAATAGGCAGTGATGATGGCAATGATGGAAGAGACAGACTTCAGCAAAAAAACAGAACGTGTAACACTGTATATAACTAACATCAAATGTACAGATACTAGTCCCCAAACCGGCATGGAAGTCTATCTGCAAGGTAGGGAGCAAGGTTTATTCTAGAATCAGATAGCGTGAAAGCTTTAGGTGGTTTATTTAGTTATTTATTTATTTTTAATCAAGATGCTGCTATAATCCTATCAAGGAGGGTTTAGAGTCCTCACCAATCTACAAATATGTCAAAAATGTATGGTTTTAGGCTTGTAAACACTTACTACCAGATGCACCGCTTCCCCTTCATGGAAGAAGGGGTTATATACTACTAGTAAGTGGTTACAATGCTGGCCTTACATTTTTAACAGACAGAAAATTCTACTTTTAGCTACAAAATGGGCTTTCTGAAAGGTGGATGAGGGAATCAGTCTCAAGAACACTCCATGAATTGATCACAAACTCAAAAATACTCTTCAAAAAAATGATGAGGGGAAAGAAAAAGATAATGTGGCCATGAAAAAGCAGAACATAATTGAAATATACAACAGTAGAGCGTGGAATAATTCATTTAACCCCACTTGAGAGTAAGACTTTCAAACAAGTCATGCTTTTGGTTTTGCCAGTCCTTCTCTGAAGCTAGGAAAAGTCATTCTTCCACTTTCCACTATACTCTCACACAGATAAGCACAAGACACTAATTATTCATGTTTTGGGGGGAAAGGAGAGGAGCCACACTAGGGGAATTTTATTTTATTTTTTTTTTCTATATATGAAATAAAATTTAAAATGACTAGCAAGCCAAATAGCATCTCTAGATGCTGGTAAAAGTGAAGGCAAGAGTTTCTTCACAGAGCTCTACTGTCATGCCCCAATTCTAACCTTTTACTAGACCCAGCCAGGAAGCCTCTTCCAAGTGGAGGGCTGTGAATTATCCCCAATAGTTTTAGTATCAGAGAGGGAAGCGTCCGTTGTTGTTACCAGATTGGGATCCTGAGGCACGCTTTCCAAGTAGTGCTTGTGTGCAATGTGTGGTCGTAGTTCAGCAGGTCACATATACATTTCTACAAGCTCTACTACTAAAAAAATTTCCACCTACATAGGAACCTACATAGTTATCCCGTGCGGACCAGCCCGGGTACAGCTGCATATGAAGCTGTCGTTCCTTTCTTGCCAGTTCATAGTATTTCGCTTGTTCTTCTCTGGATAACGCATGCCACTGAGGTGAAGAAAAGAGAGAAAGACAAAATAAAAAACACAAGTGTGGTGTGGGTTTTGGTTGGTTGGTTGGTTGTTTTTTAAGTGTGTTAACAGCAGAGTATGGTATTTATATATAAATACAGCTAGAATTAATTGATTTTCCCAAACAAATAGATAAAACAGATGATCAGGCACACTAACATTCATATTTTATGTATAACTCCAAATTAAAACTCCAGTTAACTCAGCTGAGTCAAGAGTAATCACTTTTATTCATTCAGCCCCTTCGTTTTCCTGATGAGACAATTAAGAAAACTAAACAAAAGCAACGAACAGAGGAGAGGACCCAGAAGCTGAAGCACTTGCCCTAAGTACGATCTCAGTTACACATTTATGGAGGTTCTCCCTCTCCCTTCTCCACCAGCATCCCCTCTTTTCCTCCAGCTCGCACAGCATCTAATACATGTACCATACTTCCCAAGATCTCCCCCTCCCCCATTTACTTTCCTTCCTATTTACGGGCAAAATGAGAAATCTGAGATTCCTCCATCTCCCAGTCGTGGAAATAACACTGGAATAATACTGCTACTAATTAACTTTCCCCACTCCCCACGAATGACCCCACCAGCAAAAAGTGTCTGTGAAAACCAAGCCGAAGCAAGGCCTTTGGTTTAGTTGGATTCTATGAACACAGATTACTTCTCCATCCATTACCAAAATAAGAGGAAAACACACCGATTTGGAAGGACACAACTCCCTCTCTCTGCAAGCAGTGTGAATCCTACCGAGGGTCAGTCCCTGTTTGTGCTTCTCCCTTGTTACCTACCCTTCGACCGAGGATTTGGTTGATGGCTGCGCTCTCTTTCAATGTGCATTCTGCTACAACTTTTGCTCTCATTTCCTTCATATACAACATAAATGCATTAAGAGGTTTCTTTATGTGTGGCTTCTTTTTCTCTTCTTCTTTTTTGGAGTCCTGATGTTTTCTGAAGTGTAAAGATACAACAGACAAAATCCTCACAGTGAGAACTCTTGTGAATTTATTAAATTAATCCCCTCAATCCCTTAACATTAATCCTCAGAAATTAGTCTCTAGAAAGAGGAACAGAAGGTTCTCTAGAGCCTCTACCCTGGCTGCTGCATGAGAACAGTTTTAACAGCATTATTTAAAAAAAAACAGTCTCATGTTTATGTAATATCACCAAGTACATCCTAGAATAACTTCAGAAATAAATGGCCACCCAGAAAATGGGTTCTTGCTTTATGGGGAGGGCTTGTGAGCATGATGGTGGAGGAAATAATTACGTCCCATCACCCCTGGGAACAGAAATGCTGAAAATGTTAAAAAATATATCCATATATATATTCTACAGCAAAAACATTCACACAGACCCAGGCCTTTCTAAAGCTACACATGCAAAGGTGCTACTCTGGGTGTTCTAAAAGCAACACACAGGAAGCAAAAACTTACGAGCTGTGGAGTGAGCCGACGTCGCTCTGGGAAGATTCTTGTTTGACTGTTGGTGTGACTATGGCCGGATGAGGGATTCCAGTTGTATGTAAACTATGGTGTGGCGGGACCATGTGTGGAGGAAACCTAGAGGAGAGAAAGCTGTGTAAATCGTCAGAATAAAAATGAATGAATGGGGAGGGATGTGTACACACATTAAAAAAAAAAAAAAAGGCATATAACAAGCACATGACAGCTAGACAAAGCATATGAAAGCTGGCAGCATTAATTAGCAATAAATTAAACATAATGACTCTTCTAATGTCATTAAAGCCAATCTTCCCCTTCATTATCATTACTGACATGAGACATCATGATTTTTAACATCTTTAACAAAAGGCAAATTCAACTGGATGAACTTGGGATGAAAGTGGAATTTCAGCTACCTGCAAGAAAATCCACTGGTCTATTTCTTTACTGAGAAATTATCTGTGGCAACCAAGGAATCAATTTTTATCGTGCTGAATCACATTGTGAATTTGGGATGACATCTTTTGTTGCATATTGACAGCAAAATAAAATATTAATGCCAACACAATCTAGATGCATTTTTGATAATCCTTATAGAAGCCTCATTAGCTACATTTTGTTGATGGAGCAAAGAAAAATATTTATTTGTGTCTAATATATCCCTGAGCCACGCTGCTTTAACAGAAGTTTGGTAGATTGTGGAATTAAGCCAATTTTGGTCCATTATGGTACCCTAGGAAGGCTTAAATTCAAGTCAAATAACAAAGTAGCTTTTCTAAAGACAAAAAATGTTGGCAGCTTGGCAGCTTTACGGTCATATCCAGGGACAGGCCCCAGTCCTGCAGCTTGATTCAGAGGGATGTGCAATCCTTCTCATGCATCTAATTGCTAGGCTGGGGCCACAGCAGAAGTATACCACTATCAGTCAGACTTTCTAATTTTTAACTGAAGTTAACAAACTTGTCAAAGGCATTATTGACAACTTGTCATTATTGCTCAATTATTTCAAAAAGGTTTTGCAGTGAATAAGGAAAGCACAACACAACTGAGCTACTGCCTGTCCCTTAGAAACCCCCCACTGAAGTTAATAGGTTTCCAGGGAATGGGATCTAGCCTAAACTTTTAGCTTAAAAATACCTTCCCCCCCCAAAATCTATGGCTAACCTGATCCAGTAAACAAGATTTTTTGTTGTTGTTTTACATTCCTACATTTATCCCAGATTTTGAGCCATCTAGGTCCAAATAAAGTACCCTGAGAACATGGAACATGCAATGGATAAAGAATTATATCTTCTATCATTTATACACAATGTTCTTTTTTCTAACAGGGTTTAAAATGGGGTGACAGACTGTGGTTAAGCAGACTGTGTACAATTATCAGGAATATGAGATTTCCTTTTTTTTATTCTTCTCTTATAAATTCCATTCCTGAGCTTAAAACCCAAAAAACTCCCTAGACATTCCTTATATTCAGAAGATGACACAGAAGTACTTTCATAAACAAGAGGTATTGTCCACGATGAGCTCTGTGCATCTTTGTCTACCAGCTGGTAGTACTCTAGATCCTGAGGCAGAAGTATTTTGTCTTTGAGGCAGTGGTGGGAAGAGCAGGGACTGACAGGGAGAATGTGAAATTGTTCAGACTGCAGAGAATTGCAGCTCCTGTGAACAAAGACATGGAGAGAAGGAAAGGAGGAGGGTGTGATGGCAAGAGAGGAGGAGAATGGCCAGCAAGATGGTCATTCCTTTTTGGATTTCTACTTTTACTAAAGACTCATAGACACAAATCTTCAAGTAGATTGGCAAGACTCTGACAAAAGAAGCTGGGAGAGAAGTGCATGTCTGGGGAAATGCTTTGGTGAAGTAGGTAAGAACTGAAGGGAATGGAGAGAAGACCAATGTCCAGGTCCCACTTCTGCCATTGCACTGCCACACTGTCACCAAGACACAACCTGGACTTTTGCATAGCTTTCTTCTGCTCTTCTCTCATGGTTGGACATGGCTAGAGGTGAAGTTTGTTCCCACAGTGGATGAGGCCTTCAGACACAGTGCAATGCAAACAATAAAAGCTGATAGCGAGAGTCCACAGGGGACTGCTCTTTAAAATCTATTTGAACATGGGTGACAATAAAACCTATGGCAAAATCCTGAGCTCACTGACATCAGTACAAGCGCTGTCATAAAAAGGCGGCACACATCCTATCCGAACCTAGGCTAACTCTGTGCAAAGATCCAGCATTGAGGTGAGGGAGGTGCTGCTGGGGCTGGCTAGGGTTCAAAGTGGAAAGAGATGATGGGACAACGAAGGATGAAGATGGAGATGACAAGCCTACCTTTGGAGAGCAGGCAGGAGGAGCTTGAGTGACATGAGGACACAGGACAGAGGGCATGTACTAGCAAGGAAGAACAGCCAAGCGCAGTGGTAGCACAAGGCCAGCAGGGTATGAGGGCCTGAATGAGGTTAGGGTCATCACTGCAGAATGGCTCCCAGATAGCACAGGATCATTACAGCCGAAGGGGACAAGAAGTGGTGGTTGTTAAGCTTCTGAACAGGACCTGGGAAGTGGTTGTGATAACTGGGTCATGGACTGGCTCCCTGGAAGAGGATCTGGTCCAAAATTAAAACATACTGGAAAGTGAACGCTGCCTACATGCAGAATTGTTGTGTGGTCAGGAGCTCCAAAGGAAACAAATTCAACAAAATATAGGGGCTTATTTTGTCAGTGTATTTTTGATGAAGATTTAGGTATCTCCAGCTCATCAAAAATTGAGGAGGGTGAAGAAATCTGTCTAAAATGCAACTCCTCCCCCAGTTACGGAAGAAATGTTTTCCCAGTTACCATTTAGGAGAATGAGTATCTGCACATTGGAGGAGTGGCCGTATGGGAGGAAGGGCAGCTGAAGAGGAGATACCTACACACACGTTGTGCAGAAGCCTGGCTGTAACCAGAAGGGTGGCAAAACCTCACTGAGTTCAGCGGGGCTGAGACCGTACCCAGCAAACCCTAAACTTCAGAGACATGGTAACCTTCATCGGCAGGCAGCTACAGCTCAGCAGTTAATTTGGAGCTGGCAGTTTTCCCAAAGGAAGTTTTGTGTTCATTACCAGTGACCATTTATTACTACAGGTTGAAAATGCCCATCTGACACAATGCTACCTATTGGATTTACATGCTCCTTTCTACGTTTGGGGCTGTACAAACGTGCTCCAAAACCCTAGATCAATCACACCACCCCATGGGCTCCAAAGAGCAAGGTGTTGGACTCTAAGTCCAAGTGCCTACTGATTTCTGTACAGACACCCAGTCATATGGCAGTAAGAATGGGGAAGGAGCGTTAATTTTTAAGCTCCTGGCCACGCTCCAGCTTCAGTAATTACATTCAGCAAAAGTGAATTTCCTCTGAAATTTCAATTACAACAGGTATTTTCCACTGCGACCACTTAACTGCTGTGCAGTGTTTGTCTGGTGCAATTCTGTTAAATTATTTCCTGATTTCCTCTCCCAGCAGTTGTTTTTTCACAGTGAGTCCACTGTTTGCCCATCAGTCAGCTAACCCTGTCTCAATTTGCATTACGGGCATATTACAAAGGGGTAATGAAGGATCAAGAGATGTTATAAGCACATTGCATGTTTCAGAAGTGAGAGGGATGATGCTACAAGCGGAAAAAAGAGTTGTAAATGGTTAAAACAACCTGAAGACACTACCTTAATAGTTTAAACCATTTATTAAAATCACTATTAGTCACCCATTAACCTTTTATAAACTATTCATAAGCACACTCTAACTAATGAAGTGTAATTACTAAGCTCAGGGAATATTCAGGGCTGGGAAGCATTATGTGCTCCAAAGGTCTGCATCACAACGCAGGCAAGTGTGGGAATCCCCTTTAAAGTGAGGCTCTGGAAGGATGTGGACGAGGTCTTGGAGGACAGGGGGCTGAGGATGGGGTCTGCCCTGGATTCAGCGTTTGGCCAGAGAATAGGCAACGGCCCTGAGGCTCGTGCCTCACTGCAGGGTTGCTGCCTGCAGGGCACGTCTGCAGGCACGCCGGGCGCTCAGGGCCAGGGCTGCCCCGCCGCTGAGTGCAGGTGCTCCACCTGATATGGCAGGCAAGAGAAAACGTGTGTCGGAGCACGGTCTGCCCAGAGGGTGTTCCCAGCTGTGGGAAACCAGGAGGGGAGTTTCTGGGCTGAAACAAAGGATAAACATCTTAAATCTATTCATCGGCCTGCGTCTGCGCCTGGGCGCGTGTGTACGTACGGGCACACGTCAAGACAAAAAGAAAGGCTGTGCGCCTGTACACACACCCCTCACCTTTGCCTAAGACATCCCCCTGTATTTTTTTTTCTCTAGACAAGTATTCCATGAATTGCAATAAACACCCTAAAAATTCTAAGTAGCTCATTATACACCACTGTCTCCTTTTATGGCTCCAAGCCAGAATATAATGATGAGTCTTAACTTGTTAAGGACAACTAATTTTTTGTTCCTGGCTGTCTCAAGGGCTTCTCTCTTACTCACTCTCACTTTACTTCACTGTTGACATGTTTCTGTTAACTGGATGTCATCTGCCTGCCTTGATTTTATGCACAAGCAGTGGGATGCATTTTTCTGTGCAACAATTCTGCTTTGAGTTGCATTAGATTTGTCATTATTCTCTCATTTTCCCCTTGCACTTGTAACATTTCATCTATTCCTGCCTTATTTTTTGAGCCACGGTGCACCCACATTATGGTTTATACATGATCTTGCTCCCTTTGAAGCCGGCAGATTTCAGAGCCAGCCCTCGTCAGGAGAAGTGCCTGCTACCAATTTAGCAGGCTGAGGGCCCCGAGCTCCAACAACTCAATCTAAAGGGGGTCACAGGGTGGCACAAGCGAGTGTCAGCAAGTGCTGTTTAATTGCCAATCTAGGCTTCTCCATGGTGTTTAAAGTATAATGACCCATCACTTAATTCTGAGAAGTCCTGGCCCTGCTGCTGAATGGAATGAATATCAAAGGATGTGCTAGAACAGGGCAAGGAGCCTACATTTCCTATAACTGCCATAAGTATAATAGACCTCTACTTCTGTCGTCCCATTACCACAATAATGTATTTAATTTGCTGTGTACTCTTTTTAACTAGATACCTTTCATAAAGCCTATCTTGGGAATATAGCCTCCCCCCTCCCACATCTCCCCCCTCCCCCAAATGACTAGCCTCTCTAATAATAATTAAACTAAATCAAGCTCTACTTTGCCTCGCATCATGCCTGCAAGTCTTTTAAAGATATTAAAAAAGATTAAATAGAGGGAGGGAATCATTGTTTAAATTTGTAGCTCTCTCTCCACAACCCAAGATTTTTTTTTTCCCTGTGCTGGGTCTATTAATTTTTTTTTCAAAAAGTTGCCTTTTCCATTGTCTTTCTCTATTTGCTGGAGCGATATGGGCAAATTTTAATTTTTGCTTTTACTCTACTTATCTAAAGCACACAACACAGTATTTCCCTACCCATTCACTCACGAGCTCTAGTTACAGGCTTCCCTTGCTCAAGGAGGTGTGTTCGCCCCCCACCTAATCTTTTCCTCCTTAAATCCTCTATATGCCAACCTTCACATATTAAACTGCAGAGACGGAGAGGAAGGGACAGAGAAGGGAAGAGACGTGGAACCTTGCTATGTAATGCATGCTAATTTAATTATGTGCCATCATCAAAATGGATTAGCTGTTTCAGCCCATCAGGAAAGTCTAAACCTCCACCGATTTAATTAACCAGACTGAAAATCAGATGAACAGAAAATAAAACTATCATTAGGAGCAATTAGTGATTACTTAAACATAGTGCTGCCAACCAGTTTGTAAATAAAACTAGCAGCCCCTGGAAAATTAGATGGAATTAATTGAAGGTAGGGAGGGGGAGAAATATATACTTCTAAAGCTTTAAGGGTCAGGCAGGCCCTTTCATGTTGTCTATCAGTGTTTGGAGCTTTGGTAGGGAAAATATAGCGCAATAACCTTCCTCCCAACTCTGCTTGAAGAGCAGCCCCCACTCCACTCCCTAGCCTCCCCTCTCGCACACAGAGCACTGCTCTGGGTGATAGCCACCGAGAAAGCAAAAGGTGGCACGACTTCTCCTCCTTGCTTTTTCAACATCACATTCTCACAGCTTTTTCATTTTGTTGGCTTTTAAAGATGACTTCCTGCTCCTCCACCTCTCCCTCAAAAACAAATTCGTAAAGCCCAATGAGAGCACTGAGACATCCTCTTCTGATCAAATTGGAAGGTACGGCTCGCCCTCTCCTCCTCCGCCCTACCAAAAAACTAAGGATGACTGTTTAACTGATGTGCTTTCAGGAATACGTTTCCTAGATGAAATGCCCTCCTCTAGAGAGGGTGGCAGGAGGAGTTACACTTGCTCTTGACTCAGGACCTCAGTATTTGAACTCACCTTGACATGGAAGCATTGACGGTCAGAGCTGTTGGGTAAGGGTGGCGGAAACCCCCTGTCGTGATTGGGTACACTGGCTGACCTTGCCTGGCAAAAAGACGGGAAAGAGAGAATGAGAGACAGAAAAAAGGGTTTAAAAAAAAAAAAAAAAAAAAAAAAAAAAAAACAAAAAAACAAAAAACTTCTCTCTGCACAGTAAGCTTTATTCTCATTTGATCAGAACAAAAATCTTGGGGATTGTACAGCAAGGATCAAAGGAAAGAAACACAGAACAATTTGAATGCCATAAATCTGATAGGAATGGCTAATTAAATTTTATAACCTCTGCTTATGTCAATAGAGACCCTCTCCCCAAGCTGAAACTAGGTGTTTTGTTGTAATAATTAAAGGCGAAGTCTCGCTTGCTTTAATGGAGCCATCACACTAATTGAGGGCTACACATCCAAAGGAAAACAATAATGAATGTAAATTTATACCAAAATAAAGTACAGTGAATCAAAGGACTTCAGTTGCGCTTTGGGCCTCTTTCGGTATTTAGATCTCGGTGAGAAAACATTAAATTAACAGAGCTTAATTTGTAGCCTTTTGTCAGATTAACAAGTGTTGACAAGAGTTACCGGGGGAGAGTCCCCAAGAAGTATTGTGGGTAACCAATAGACAATCACACCTCATTACAATAATTAAAAAATACAGCAACATGCAAAACAGCATCCTCATGAAAGACACACAACTTTTTCTGATTGAGGTTTGTCTATGCTGGCTAGCTCTTTTCATCTGTCCTTCAAATTTATCATCCGAATGGGCAGGATGCGTTCTGTGGGGGTACAGTGCTAAAGACACCCCGGCCAGTTGAGGATTGAGGGGTTGGGAATTAGATAGTGAAGCACGAGCAGCAACGAGAGGGGAAATAAAAATCTGGGCTTAGTTCTGCGAAAACGGCCCAGCTGCTCTCCTAGAGCAACAGTGAATGTGATGGTATCATCCCTCAACAAAAACCATTCAGAGAAGCTCTAAGAGTTGTGGTTAGACAAATAAGCCATGGGTGTTGGCTTGTTATAAGCCAGCGGTGATGATGGAGTCTTCCGGTGACAAAGGTGGCCATTATCACCTGCCTGATGAAATTGGCCACACGTGGCAACATTCGTGTGGGTTTGGCAGCCACAGCATGAGGTTCAAGGAGGACAAACCAGTGTCTGCACACAATGATGAAAGGCTCTGAGACAACAATATGCAATGAGGCACAGGCCAACAACACTGAGGAATTTCTTCCTAAACTCTCACATCTTTGATGTTAGTGACTTTAGGTATTCATTGAGTATATTTATTTTAAGTGATGAGGCTTTTGCTGTGCCAACTTGAGCTAAGTGTTTGCAACAGAGCTCTGAGCCTGAGCTGACTGTACTGCAGCTAGGCCCTGCTAGCAAGAAAGAAGAAAAAAAAGAAGCCAACATGTGTTCAAGGTGTCCTACATAAAAGGTAAATCACCACAAATGAGGAGAATGATTTCAGGGAGCAGCACTCTGGGTTTTTGTTTTGCTCATGCTGTGCTCTTCTGGAGAAACTCAGCCTTCTGCAGGGAGCTGATGGACGCGCTCAGGGAGGGAGAGGCCTCAGTAGAGGGAGGGCCTCTACTCCACGCAAGTTGCACGACCACCCTGTGATGAAGGAGGGCTTGCAGTGTGGCCAGAAGTGGGCTGCTGAGGCTGAGGTCCAAGCTCCAGCTCTCCTGGATCCTCTGCACCTCTCCAGCACCCCAGGAACCTGTGTCCTCAAACCCTCCACCTGCCCTTAAAACCGGGTGCGTGTGAGGACTCCACCACTCTGCCCCACGCTCCTGGGGGTGTGAATTCAGTTTCCTTAGGGAAGGCAAGCTATTTTAGCACAGTTACCAAACAGCCTCAAGCAGGAACAAACTATTTCTGGCTTTGGGCAAGTCATTCCTAAAGAAATATGATGTCCCCCATATTGATGAGGCTAGCGATGTGAGAAAAATAAGGTGATGATCTATAATGCAGGGAATAATTGTATGCAATGGCATGGAAGTATTTTATAAGTTTTAAAAGCAAATATACTGTACACAAGGCCTAGGAAGTGTTTAAGTGTGTCACAAACCACTGCAGAGATGGTAACATAAGGAAAAAGAAAAGAAAATAAGGACTCAGTTATTGGAGGGAACCTCATATCCAACAAGGCTCTGCAAGTGCAATATAAGGAGTTGGGGAAAAAACAAACTACAAGAACAACAACTTTCCGTAGCTTTTTTGCTTAGCCAGTTTTAAAGTAAACTAATTCCTCGTCCTTGTTTGCAAGAAAATTCCATTCCTTAGAAGCCAGCTGTCCAACCCTGTCTCAACCAGGAATGCTGTTCACAAGTTCAAAAGCTTTACTTTTTCACAAGAAAAATGAAAGGGGCTTTAAGAGGGAAGGCCAATGACATTTAAAGTTGTGCATTTTCAGTGAGGATGGCTGTTAAGAAAACATTAAAGAAGTCCATTAGATCCACTGTGAGTTCCCAGAAAACCAAGTGTGAGGGCATATTGAAAACAAACAAATGTGGTGGAGTGTGAGAGTATTAACAAGAAAAGAATGTTTCTGCATAATGATTTAAAAATTCATGCTTCACAAGCCATCACCTGGTTGAGACAACATGCAAAGCTGTGCCCAACTGCCCGTGTTTGTTTAAGACCACATGACCTGGTATAAGTTTTAATTAATTTGTATGAGATGGGTAAATTGATAATCACTCAATATATTGGCAGTTGGCAAACAGACTTATCCTAATGCACACACACAGGCTCACACACACAGTTTTTAACATAAATGTTACACATCAAAAAAGAAAATGGAAATTAAAAAAATGGAACTCCTTACTGTGGTACTAACCATCCTAGCGGATGGGGGATTTGTCCTACAGTGCCCGGTGATAGTGGATAGTAAGGAGATATATCTGGAGGATGTGGAGGCCTTGGAATTCCTGCAGAAGAGGAACATAAAGCAACGTTACTGTTGAGATACAGAAATAAGTAAATATAAGGAAAAATCACATGTTTCTATATCACTCTCTGTTCTTTTTTATTACAATATTCATGACTTTGCTTTCCGTTTTTAAAGGTTATTTTGCAGCCTTATAAATTGCTTCTTGGCATCTTGTTAGATGAGTTTCAACCAGAAAAAAATTGATGCGATTCTGTCTCAGATACCTCCTGAATCAAAGATAATTATTTTGTTATTATTTAAGTGAAGAATTTAGGAGTCTTGGCTGCCATTTTGGTATGATGGTGTGCTGGGTGCCACCTTCAGTGATCAAAAGCAAAATGGCCCCTGTATCAAGTTCACGGTTATTTTATTCTCAAAGTCACCAAACAAGCATGGCCCTACCTATACTTTGCATACTCAATAGCATGGCGGTATTCCAAAGTAACCTCCAAAACAAGCTATAAAGTCATTATAATTGCAAATGATGTTTGCTTTTCAGGGGTTTGGGAGACACACGGTTTGGATCCCTACCATTCCTTGAAACCTAGGGGATGAGTAGAAATAAATAAATTGGGGAAAGAACCTGGAAATGCTTGGTGAAATGGGGGGGAAAGACTGAAGGTGTGGGGGGGAGGGCAGAGCGCCCATCGGTCCTCTCTGGAACTGGAGCAGCTCCCCTCCAGGAAGGATAAACCAATTCCAGATGGAAGCCCAAATCTTACGCTCCTTACCTTGAAAGCAAGTAGGAATTACTCAGGGGAGTAAAGAATACAGAACTGGGTCTTTCAAGTAACAAGCCAGAGCACAATTATATAGCAGAAGCAAAATTAAAAGAGAGAGTGTTAAAAGGAAGGGGTACCGTAGTCGTGGCTAAAAATTATTTTTTTAAAGTCACTTGGGAAGCTTTTAATCTCTAAATTAAATCTCCTTGTGTGACATTTTCATGTAGACATTGCTTTTTCTCCATTACAAAAACCAAACAGATTAACTGGGCTTTAACCATCCGGTGAGCTATTTGCACACTTGAAAGAATGTTCACAGAAGAAAAGTAAACAGTCTACAGACGTTAATCATATGTTTTACGATAACCATTTAAATGCTATTCCCTGTACAACCATTATTTAAATGAGAGGTTGACTATGCCATTCACTCGCAATACCCAGGGATGGCGAGATGGATTCCTTTTAAGCCATGTGAAGGTAGCATTAAGGACAATTAAAAGGGGGCCCCCACTGAAGCGCATGGAGTGAAAAACAGCTAATGCACTGCCTGGTTCAAGGGCTGCAGCTTAAATAAATTACCGGCGTATGCTAGGGCCAACACAGAGCAATTCTTCTGACAAACTCTGGACATGGATTCAGTTTCAGATGTACTTTCTGATTAACTAGCTGGCATTTAGATTAACAAAAACAAAACCACTGTCACTAGGAACTCAATGCAGCCTGACGAGAGAAGATTGACACTGTTTGACTTCTCTGGGCCCTCGGGTTAAACAGGGACTCTTAAAAAGTTAGAATAACATGTAAATTCTATTCTGTTACACCAAAAAATCTAGTCAGGGTTTTACACGTTGCTCTATATTCAAGAATACTGCCCTTCAGGCTGAACTGAGAGTTGGGTAGACTTACATTGGGGAAAAGAGTTGCAAGTATATAGCTGCAGTTAAGTAGTTAGAGTGGATAAAAATTCAACATTATAGGAGAAAAATGGCTGAACTCCTGACACAGAAACAATGGGATTTGGGGAATTAAAAGAGATTCATTTTGAACCTGGTCATGACCCACCACCTTTAAAATTCCAGCTGCAATTTTGTAAGTGCAGATCACAGAACGTACATGTTTAACTCTCGGGGTTGTGCATGCAAACCAAGCAGTTAGCAGATCCACCTACTAGAACAGCTATCACGCTCGCAAAGAAACACACCTGCGATCGACCCCACACATACAACTCTGGTGTCACTTTGCAGAAGCATCATGAAAATTCACCCAGGAGGTCTCCTTCCAAAGCCTAATTGGCTTAAAAAGAAACTGTTTTGTCCAGATTCTTGCATGGATTTGACATTTTACATGCCCCTCTTTGGTGCTCCAGCATGGGAAATCCTTCCTACTGCACACCTTCCTTCCCCGTAACATGCAAAATGGAAAGATCCACCCACTCTCAAAACCCAAAACTACTTCCCACCTACCTGTTTTTGGATCTACGTCGGCTGGTAAGTGTGGAGGAGGGTTTCCTGGTGTGAAGTGCTCATTGCTGTATGTGATAAGCGGCGTAAGAGGGTGTACATGGTGTGGGTGCTGCACAACTGGCACTTTGTTAGACTGTCGAGAGAAAAGGTTGATGGCGTTAGAGGAGGGCTGCAAACTGCCCACTGCAGCACAAAGTACAATGCGTAACAAAACAGAGTACCCAAGACTCCCACATGAGCTTCACACTTTTCCAGATCCATTCTTGGTGTCACCCTTGCAGTTTTCCTACCTGTTTGCTTAAAACCCGCTCACTACATGCCCTGCTCTTGAGTTTCTTTCATCTTGACCTGTTGTGCTCCTGTGCAGAACAACAGCAATTCTTTAAAATTTGTTCCTTTTTATTTTATTATCTTGTGCTTTACCTCGAAGATGCAGGCAGACTCCTCAGCAAGGGGCTGACAGAGTCCCCCATTTAATTAGCAAGGGACCCAAATGCTCGCTGACCTGTAGGTCTTTTCCTTTCCCCTTCCTGTCCTCACTTTCAGTTCTGCATTTACTGCTCATTGCAAATACTCCAGATAAAAAGCCTTTGTAGTGCTAGAGTATTCCCTTCATCAGCAAGCATTAAGCTGACAAGCGATCACCTGCATATTTTATATATATATATTTTAGAAGAGCTGATTAATTATCAATTCATCAGAGCGCGCTGATAAATGGAAACTGGATACTGATGAATTAGGCTACTGAAATATTCAGCTATATAAATAATGGCAGAAACACAGATAAAGCTATTGAAATTAAAACTCTTGTGGGGGGAAGAATCAGGCAGATATCACGAGGTTTTTCTTGTCACATTCCTAGCTCTGGGGGGAAAAAGAAATCTTTTTCCTCACAACAATAAATAAAAAAAAAAAAGAGTGAGCAAGTGAATGAATGAAAGGAAAAGGCAGGCTGAACTGTAACTTACCCTCACAAGATCACAAAGAAAAAATTAAGCTGAAACAAGCGAACTGCTGGACCATTTACTGCGAGTAATCCAATTGCAAAAAACCCTATTCCCCACAGAGGATTTTCACTAAAATCCTACAACAGGGACATTTAACCAGATTAGGTACCAGCAAAGATAAAGAGGCTGGTATTAGATGATGAATGGATTAGAGTCAGGTTTCATTTTAGAATGTGTCTTCATTTCCTTTTATTACTTTAAGTAAGGAACAACTTGCATTAACATCAAGTCAAAGGAATCACATTAAAACAGAGCAGCGAGAGCAGGGCGGCCCCGACAGCGCCACTGCCGTCCAGGGGCTGCCGTTGCCGGGCTGCCACGCACCCCAGCACCCCACGACTTCACTTCTCCTAAAGGCACTTCATTCTCAAATAACGGAGTTATTTCTGGGTTTCTAGACCAGGGGAAGGATGAGGGAAAGCAGGGCGAGAAGGAAAAGGAATGTCAGCCTTGCCTCAAGCAGTCCCTGCGCCCTGCGTTGGTCTGGATACACACAGCTTTGGCTCCAGGAGGCTCTCCCGGCCTCCCCTAACCCCTGCCCCATGCCCCCCTGCTGGCACCCACATCCCTACGTGCCTCACCCACTTGATAACCTGCAAAGAAAGCCTCCAGATGAAAGAAGCAAGCAGAAAGGCAGTGCTCGTGCTTCCCACAACTTCTACCATGTTTATTTGATTTGATTTTGTTCAGCCCTTACGTGGATGCACCTCTCACAGGCACATGTGCAAAGAGCTGTAGCACACCGGGCCGGCCGGGCTCTCAGTCAGGTCTGCTGCCAGGGGAACAACCACAGGCAACTTTTGGCCACGCAGACCCCTTATCATCATCAGAGAAGCCGTGGGGACTTCTTAGCCCCTTCATTGAAAAAGCTGAGGGAAATGCTCTGCTCCCAAATCTGCCTTCCTCCAAGTGAACCAACCTGAACAGGCCGAAAGTTGGGAAAGGTTTGGCAAGGGCCTCACATAACAAATCATGTTACACACCAGGCTCCTACCCAACACCACACACCATTATTTATATGCCAAATGACTGGCTGAAAATTTGGTTTGCAGAGAGCAACCATTCCCAACGAGAGGGATCTCAGCTGGGCCAGGGCTGTGCTCCTCGGCGAGCCCCAGTGAGGCTGCTAGCTGCCGGGGCTCTGTGCTCCCCCGGCTGTATCTGCACATCAGCGCAAACAAAACAAACAAAACACCCCATCCAGATCCTGACAGGCATTACAACAGCACTGAGGTCTGTCTTCCACAGAGAGCTTGTTTTCACAGGAACTGGAACTGGTTAGTTAACAAAATAAGTAAGGGACAGAATAACATCAGAGGGTCAGACTTAAGCCGACAAACACGAAACAACACTTGAGGAGAGAGCAGGACTTACTTGCCTACATATACCATAGGCAGTTACATGGAAACTGTGGGAAACCACCTCCCACTGCTGTGATGCACCAAGGCCTCCTGCAATATCCTGGCAAAACAGCCTGGCTGTCAAGTCATTACATATTTTACTTAACACCCTTCACAGATATAATAATAATAATAAAATATAATAATAATAATAATAATAATAATAATAATAATAATAATAATAATAAACCAACATCCCAGAGTTCGAGCCTCAGTCTGCTAACTTTTCTCCAGGTAAGTCATGTTCATTGGGATGACTGCCCTGAAGTCAGGTGATTCATATAAAGGTACGGGACAAAAGGCTAGGATGCTTTTTTTGCCCCTCTGATGATGCTGGGGAAGAGATGTGGGGAAAATGTAATGGGGAAAAATGGGAAACTACTATCTTAATGCTCAGAAATATGCCCTCTGGGTCAGAGGACTGTGATCCACTGCCCCTGCAAATCAGTCTGCATCTGTATCACTATCTCAGCAGGGCTGTCTTCTGTTTTGCAGCAGTTTATTACACAGGGAAAAGGGATCTTGACTCTGCTCAGAATAGCACACGCAATTTGCAAGCCAACCTAATCATGCATAATATGCTAAATAAGCTGCTCTTTAAAAGCAGCATTCCTGAAGTTAACTAAGCTTCCTTGGAAGAGAAAAAGAAAGGACTAGCTGGGAAAGAGCAGGATTAATCCTGCATATGCATCTCCTTTGAAGTCAATGGGAGCTCTGCCTGAGTAACAAGTGTGGTCCTAACCCCATCCACTGGCAGAGAAAGGTAAACTGGAGAAGCTGTCAATAGGAGACACCTATTAGGTGACCTTAGCTGTCCCCCAGCAAAAGGCCCTTCTCCCATAAGCATTTTTGAGCACTTCAGCACGGGCAGTTTTAAGCTAAAAGCCGTGGCGAGAAGCAGGAATTTCTCTGGCGACTCGGAGCAGTCCATTTATGGCTGTGTCAGGCACGGAGAGCCGAGCGGCACGGGCACACGCAGATTAGCATCAGTGCATGGGCGAGAGCAAGCGGAGATTTCTGGAGAGAAATCCCAGCGTCTACAAAGTACCAAGCCATCTGCCGGTAAATCACTCCTCCCCCCTGAAAGCTGGGGTCTTGTATGCCGGGTTAGAGGGCACGGCGGAGAATTGCAAAAAAACAAGAGAAGTTCGCTTTTCTTGATAACCCCTGCCTGAAGCAAACCAGAGGAAATTGTCCCCATAGGGACTCAACTACTAAATCTCTCTATATGAATTTGAAATGCTTCTGGGAGCGCTTAAACACAGATGATTTTAAACAATAATGGAGCTCTGGAATGGGAGGGGGGCGGAGGGGGGAAGCAACAAATTTTGGACTGGTGTATGCTTGAGAGGGATACTGAGATCCATTTAGCCTGAGTTTTGATAGGTGCTTTCAGGAGAAAAAAATAATCTGAACTTCAGATTTAAACCGCGGGAGGTTGTGTGTATAAAGTGCTGCGTATTAGTCTTTGTTGCATGGTAAGGACATTTCATTAACAGGATGAAAGATGCTTCTATGCGTACACAGGCCAATTTAATACACCCCACTGATGAATACTCCCCATTTATTGAAGAAGTTAATACACGCTGTATAAATCAATAGTTCCTAAGTCTCTGAAAGCAACACAAGACTTGCACGAGATGAAACATTGTATTGTTGAGCGCACAAAGAGAATCCAACCTTTAAATAGGAAGAGTTTGTTACTGCAGTATTTGTTTGCAAATTCAGAGCTTGTTTGGCTTCAGTCATGAAAACACAGCATTAACTGGAGAGAGGAACATGCCAAGGAGGCCAGAGGATCTGTGCTCGCTGGAGTAACATCTGCAAAAACCACCCAGGCTCCACACATCACTCTGCAGCAGCAGCGAATCGGACAAACCCTACAGAGCTGCCTCCTGTCCCCATCTCCGTCCCCATAACAGGGCAGTGGGGAGGCTCCTGTCCCAGTGCTCCTGATGAGGCAGCGGGGTCCCTGTCCCTGCCTGGGTGACCTCCTGACTGCTCCCAAAGCCTGGCTCCCTGCCTGGTGGGCAAGGGTGGGCGGTCGCCTGCCGAGCACCCCCCACAAGCAGGAGCGTGGCAAGGGGGAGATTGATGAGGCACTGGTACCCAGGGCCCCCTCCCCTTCCTCGCTGCACAGGAACAGGGGCTTGCCATTCACCTTAAAACCTATTAATCACCAGGCACCGAAAACAAATGGAGCTAGAGCTCCGCCTGCCTTTTTTGCCACGTCCTCCTCTTCCCCCTCTTCCCCGTTCCCCCCTTGCTTTCCCTTTCTGCCGGAGAAAGATGGGCCCTGAAAGTGCCTTTATGAGCCTCATACAATAAAACAAAAGCAGCACAGAAGAGGGTTTGTCAGCCTTTCCTCCTCCTCCGGGGCGGATGGAGAAGGTCGACAGTGGTCGTGAATTAGCGGGCCCTCCTGGAGCTGCTCCCTGGGCTAAGCAAAGGGTACCATTCAATACCAGTTTATGTTAAAAATAGGTTTGTAACTTGTCTCCCTGTATTTCCCAGATGGTGCTACTGCACTTGTGCTGATGATGGCCATGGAAATGTTAACAGATGTTCCTGAGCTGCTCTGCAGCTCCAAAGATGCTCACAAGATTTTTTTCCTACAGGTTGATCTCTCCTTGTGTCTGCCTAGGAACGAACTCCCTCTCTTTGCAAAAAATATCAGAAACCTCAACTGCAACAAGAGGCATCCCCCCAAATATTGTTGCAAATATTGGAATATTCTTCAGTTTCCAGCCAGGGTGACCAACACCCAAGGCAGGGCACCTACCAGTGAGCACCACTGCAGCCAGGGGAGCACCCCAAACTGCAGCAGGGACCTGCAGGCCAGCAGGGTTCCCTGCAACCATTCAGGGTCACTGAAACACTAAAATCAAGCAAACCCACCAAACAAACCCACCAGCTCTGTCCTCGTCCCCTTCCCAGGCACGGAGATGCGATGCTAGTGACGAAACCCTTCCTGAAGGAGTAAAGATTTAATTCTGCCCTGCTCCATTTAGCCAGCGGGACCGCAGGTTTTGTGGTGTTTTCTTTTTTTCTTTTTTTTAAAAGGATGTTTTCACACCTGACTAAGCATTTTCTCCTGAAAACTACTTCCCCTTGCTCCATTATGGCCGATACAGTGGCCTGAGCCCTTTCACAGTTTAATGTAGCTGATTTCTGCCTAAGGTCCTGCCCTAAGCTAACTGCCTATTGTAACGGGAGACAAGGCCTCCATTGATAGCCCCAGCTCTCCCTGCTAAAAAAGGCTCATTTTCTTCTTTCACACAAATGATGACAGGAGCACTGACAACCATGTGCTGGGACAATACCCCCCCAAGACAGAGCCTGACAAAAAACCACCCCCTTCCAAAAAAAAAAAAAAATCAGAGGGGGGCACACAGGGGCAGCAGCGCTCCGCCGGCCAGAGCCTACCTGCTCCCGCCAGAGCCGCCAGCCTTCCCCAGACCTGCTGTCCTAGCAAGCTCAACGACAACCCCAGCTTCCTGGCTGTCAACGTCCAGAAGGTCTTTTCAGGAAAGCGGGGTTTTCTTTTTCCTCCCGCCCTCCCTAAGTACCCCCTGCGTCTTGCAGCACGGAGCCACCGCGCCTGACATTTCCCGCATCCTTCCTAGGGGGCAGCGGGTGCTCAGAGGGGAAAGGGGGGGCCGGGGGGGGGGGGGGGAAACGAGCCTTTAAGATGTTCAGGAAATTTCCACTTAATTTCGCCAAAAGGCAATTATGTGAAATGATCTGGTGACAATTAGCATATGCCAAATCCTCTAGCGTACAAGGAAAAGAACAGGGCTTTAGCTACCTAATTACTGCCTGGTAGTTCCCGCGCAGGAGAATTGAAACATTAGGAGGAAAACATTATTATTAAGTGTGCTCACACTTTGCTTTCAAAGCTGTTGTAGGCTGTAATCTTGCTGCTACGATATTTTGGTTTTCTTTTTTTTTTTTTTTTTTCTTAAGAGAAGTGAAAAAATGAACCTCGGGGCTTTGAATGCAAGGGAAGCGCTGCGCTCGGAGCACGCGGTGTTTCTGAACGTCAGGTCGGCCCTGCACAGGCACCTGTTTAGACACAGCTGCACATTTTGAGATCCCTCAACATCACTTTTAATTACATTTACGCCAGATTTTACCTCCCTCGTTCTCCTCCTGCCTTATTGCTAAAGAGAAAGCTCCCTGCTGCATCCGTCCCGGCCGATCTTTGCACGCCCGTTCGCACACCGGCGTCACCCCAGCCAGCACCCCAGGCACGGTGGCCGGCACGTATGCAGCCACAGGTCCCGGTCACTCAGGACTACCCCCAATTTGATCAACAGGTGAATTTCCCTGCAAGAGGACAGGGTAGTGCCTGCACTGGAAGTTTCAGGCACCAAGGTGCACAGAGCGAGCTCTTCCATTACTATAGGAGCGGCGCTGCTTCCTTCCCAACCTGACAAACGCTCCGTGCTCTCTTCGCGTGCTTTAGTTAATTACAGACAGGTATTATCTCCTCTATAGCAGGGAAGCCTTCGTTCACGTATAACGAGGCACAGAGCAGGGAGATGGCATACTTTGGATTCAACCCGAAAACGCTTTTTCCTGAAGCAGCACCAGTAAAATGTGTCGTGTAAACAGAACCGCTGTGTGAGGAGACTGATGAAAACCTGAACAGGTCTTCAGGAGATGGTCCTGGACTGAGGGGGGGTGGAGAGGGAAGAAATGCAGAGCAATAGAGCATGCAGTAAAATTCAGAGAGGATGGGAAGGAGGTAGAAGTGAATTTAAGCAAAAGACTGACTGCATAATTGCCCTCATAGACCTTATTTCTATGGGCTTTATATGAATACCTCTTAATGCAATTTTACTTATTACCTAGCATTCTGTAAAATGCCACATAAACAGCCTGACTTCTTGCATATAAATCACATATTTCAGCACCAGACAGATACACACTGTCGGAGAAAGGGCTCCACTGATTTTATGAGGGTATCTGTGACTTCTGTCTACAGTAAGAACTTGAATGCGAGGCTGTTAACAAACTGCAAGAAATGAAGAAAAATTAACATGCATGCCTATACCCACCGGTACTTGGCTGTTTCAGTAATAACAGCGTTATTAAAAAACTAACATGCAGACACATGCCTCCAGAGCCGATGCCAAGTTTTCAGAGCAGCTTTTAAAAATGCAGCATTCACGAATTGTAGCGGACTGTGCTCAATACCAATACACGATGTTTGTAGGAAACAAATATGAAATAACAAATAACAAAGCTCTGCAAATGTTTTCATTTTTAAAGATGCTAAAAACGCTACGCATCAGCCACAGAACAATTGAGCGATGAAATCAGTAAGTCCAAATCAATTATTTCTTCAACATATTGAACCAAGTTTCCCCCAAAACACGATGTTGAATGCACACCAGAATTGAAACACCTCGCAAATGCTTCAGAGAAGAAACACAGACGTTTACCCGGCGCTGTCGGGCCTTTCGCCCTAGGTCCCAACAAAAAGAATTCCTGCAAAGGCAGAGAAACGCTTACAAGATCCCAGCACCGGCCATGTAAAACCTGCGTACACAACAGCATGCAGTGAAAGAAGAAACATCTAAATTACTGTCAGTTTAGATTTTCGCTACCGCTGTTACAAATCTCTACAGAATTTTTATCACCTCTAAGTTTTATACAAGCAAAGGCAAATAAATCAAGCGAGCTGCTCAGGCAAAGGTATCCCAGAGAACCGAAGCCCCAGAAATCCTCCTGGCTCGAGTGACTCCACGAGCACGCTTGGCAGAGTTAGAAAAGACAACAGCAGAAAACTCAAGACTCCCGCAAAACCTCCGGTTCAAATGAGATGCTTTCTCAAATTCTTAAATACATTCCTGGTTTTCTGGGTATAATTATGGGCAATGTACAGGACTGGCTGACTGGCAGGTTTAGTTCCTGTAATACACGATCATACGAGAAATAAAGTCTTGTGGGCTTCTGATAACGGACACAGAAACACTGTGTCAAGGCACGCATTATCTCATCTTTATCGAAATTCGGTACTATTTTTCATCTTCCTTTATCGCTGAGTGAAATCATTTTTATGTAGTGTCCCTAAAATTTTCCTCTTTCCCAATCCAGCTGAGCTTTCTGAGGAATTCAGAAAATTGAACGGAGTGTCAACCAAACACAGGATCAAAAGCACTCAGTTAAAAATTACCACACACAATTTTCAATAATTCCCCCAAAAGAAAAGAAATAGCTTGTTTTGTGTATGACAGGAGTTAAACCATCTCATTTCCAAAACCCCTTAGCTGTAACATATGTGCCCTGCTACAAACCAACTTTTTCTCCTAAAAAAAACAATTTTACCTTCATGGTTTCAGAGTTAAGGAAATATCGTACTGAACTGCAGAAAGCTTTGAAGTGGCCCCCTCCGCCCCAAAGGAGAAAAAGCAAAGAAAGATAGTGATGTCATATTCACTGGGTGAATGTATTACCGCGTACAGAATACACAGATAATACACGCGCTCACACTTCTCCCTCGCTGTTAACCATTGTTCAACATCTATAAATCAGAACCCGAAACCTGCCGTATATGAGGCTCTGAAAACTCCCCCCCCCAACACCCCCCGCACACCCCCTGATCCCACCCTGCGAGCACGAGAGAATTTCTTCCCCCTTTCCAAAAACCCAAGCCAAAAAAAAAAAAAAAAAGGAAAATCGGGCGGAGGAAGGCAAAAGAGGAGGAGTGCAACAACTCTGCCCTGCTGCACCATTGTGCCGAGACAAAACCCCGCTCCGCCGCCTGCTTCTCGCGCCCGCTGGAAAAATTAAAGTGCCATCGAAAAGTCACGCTTCCCCCTGCTAAAAAAGATGATTACCATAAAATAAATAAATAAAAACAACACCGCTAACAAAGGTCGCAGCTAGAGATGCTTGCTTGATTTCCCCCCCTCCTTTTTTTTTTTTTTTTTTTTTTTTTTTTATTCCGCACACGAGGAAAGGGAGAGAGAGGGAGAGAGGGGGAGAGAGGGAGCGAGGGAGAAGTCACATAAGAAGTTCAATGGTCAAGACGGAAAGCGCGCACGCAGCAAGTGCTACTCACCCAGCAATTCAAATTGAGATGCCAGCAGCCGAACTGCTGGAAGAGAGAGAACCCAGAGGCAAGCGCTCCTCCTTTACCACTCAAATCTTCCATTCCCACTAAAATTGCATCCCTCGGGTACATAACAGCTTTGTCTTTCCTTCTCTTAACCTCAAAAACTTTTTTTCTTTACTGTCTAGATGCCAATTGTACTGGCTTTGTATTATTTTCCTTGCAGCTTTTCTCTCTCTCTTTTTCGTTCCCCGCCCCCCCCCCCCCCCCCCCTTCACTTAAAGTACTGGAAAAGCTGTCTTAAAAGATCAAGATGTCTCCAGTTTTTTGGCCTGGTGTTTTCTGAATGCTCAAAACCCACTGTCATGTTGGCCGTGAGAAGTGTCTTATTTCTAAATTGTCTGCTGCAGTTATCAAAATTTAGAGAAGCCTCCTCTCTTTGCCCGTGTATCACTTCACCATCCTTCCAGGGAGCGGGGAAAAGACTTTCCCCCCCCTCCTCACGCAGGTATGTCTGCTCAGAAGAGCAAAAAAGCAGTTACCTTGGAAATCAGTGACAATGCTACCGCAACCCAGGTTGCACAGGTAGTACTGAGAGCTGCGAGAAGCGCCGGCCGGCCAGGAGGGAGCATGATCAGTTAAGTGTAGCGAGCAGTCACTTTATCTGCAAGACTGTCAAATCCCTCAAAACAAATTTCTAAGGGGGAGAGCTGCGAGGAAAGTATATTTTCTCGGCATCGTAACGCGGAGGTGACACTTGGCAGACCTTTACCGTCACCTCTGCTCTCTCCCCCCGCCGCCCTTTTTCCCTTTAGTACTATTTAATAATTCTGTAAACCGCTGACCCCGCTGCTAGGGGAGCTTTGAGATCGCTCCCGTGACGGGGTAGAGACTGACGGATTTTCCCTCCTGGGGGAGAAGCAGCAGGGCTGCCCGGCCAGCACGGCCGAGCCGAACGAGGGCTCAGCATCCCGCCATGC
>NC_048898.1:26787351-26919851 GCF_011077185.1 Oxyura jamaicensis | reverse complement strand
GAGTGCGTTCGTATTCTCCTTACTAGGGAACTTTCTTGCAACTTGGCGCTGCTTGGCTGGAGAGCAGTGCTAGCGCAGCAACCTCTCTTGCATACAGTCTCTTTCAATAATGTAAACACCTCAGCGCCTTTCGTACGTGGAGCTTTCAAATTTAAGGTCAATATTTACAGTTTGGATTTTTACGGGTAACCATCAACATCGGTACACACCTCTTCCTATCAGGATGGTTAATAGGCTTGCTTTCTCTGCCTCTCTCTCTGCTTCCCCAGCACGACCACATCAGCACTAGTATCAAATTAACTCTCCGACTTTGAAACTTATTGATCTGCTATTAAGACACCAGTGAACCTGATGAAATGAGTGCTGTAGGTGCAGTCAAGACTTCAAAGTGTCACACAGCCACATAAAACAAGCGCCTTTGATCCTAACTCCGATCTGCTGAGGGTTTAAAGCCCAATTCTCCCTAAGCTGCCCTTCTCACTCGTCATGTCTGATGTCTCACCAACCAGTGACTTGATAATGTTAATAATGCAAATTTTAGCAAATGATTTTTACAATGGCAAAATTAATTATATGAATTTATGCTTCTTTCAGTGTCGATGTCTGATCTACAAAAAAAATATAATTGTAGCTATTACACTCGCAACAGCAACTACGTGCACATCAGCTTTTAGAACTGTATTACTGCCTCTCCCTCTCAGCTTCACAGTGTCTCATTTTGTTCCTAAAACTATAATTATTTATTATAAATTAACCTTAGACTGGGTTTAAGAGAGCTGAGAGAATTCTATCCAAAGTCCCCTATTGCTACGTATGCATTATTAAAGAAAAGCCACCTCCATGCTTTATCCGTCCCTTTTTCTCGTTCTTTGTCACTCGCTCTCTCCCAATTTCTTTTCCATGTTCATTCTACGTAGACTCACACAACGCATTTGCACAGATTATTTCACAAGCACCTGCATCTCTGAAACCGCACCAACTAACAACAAGGTTTTCCTAGATTTATGAGGGGCAGAATGAAACAAGTTTCATGTTTAGGGATGAACATACATCAACCTGCAAAACTAAGAACAAAAATTCTACCCACAATAATTAAAATGTACAGTTTAAACAAAGATACTAGATGATAATATTTTGCTTTAATAGAAGCTGATTATTTCCCTCATTAATAAAAATATTCTATAAACCTTTTTTTGAATCTTCCCCTGAATTTGTCAACAAGCAGTTAGTGTTTTAATAAACTTTTATCTGCAAACATCAATAATTCGTTTCCAGCTGAGGGAGGTTCTCACAAAACCTGTTACAGAAGTTTCCCGACTGTATTTCTGATTTAAGAATCATACAAATGCTCAATCAGCTTACCCACGTTGTGTGCAAACACAAGCTATCCTCCTCCTCCCGAATGCTGCACTTAGGCTTTTTTCTTTAATTTCCTTTTTTTTTTCTTTCTTTCTTTCTTTCTTTCTTTTTCCTTTCTTTTTCTTCTTCTTCCTTTTTTAAGACAGAATTTGCTAGGCTATCTTATCTGCTGTATATGATTTCAAGCACCTTATATAGCACCTGAAAAACCCACGTTATCTATTACATTTTCAGGTACGTAGATGCAACCGTTTTTATATATTTAAGTTCAAAGACTTAGCTCGGTTCTGTGCTTCCGACTAAGCAAAAAAGCAAATAAAAACACTACATTTGCCTTTTCCTTTCTACTTTGAGACACAAGCATGGTAGCATCTTTGGATACACACACAAAGTTGAAAAGAAACGTTATTTTAATTGAATCCTCTGCATCAAAATATTTTTGATAATTCAATCAGTGCATTTTCTCAATTTTACTTTAATAAAATTTAGATAGTAATATCTTTTGTGGATTTTTTTTAATGTTGATACTCACTTAACCTACTTGCAATTCTAAAGAAGTCAACACTTGATTGTGACAATGTTCAAAAGAATTTCCTATGCCACAAGCACAGTAAAAACTTTCACCAATTAGTGCAGGAAAAAAGGAGGGAAAAGCCAGAGCGCTGGTGCTCAAAGAGCCAGGCCTTGCGGCAAAGCTGTCATGTCGAGTGGATTGATCAACAGGACCGCAATTTCTAATGGCATGTTGTCATGAAAAGTCAGCCACGGGGAGCCACCTGCTTTACTCCTCATAGACAGCTAGGGAAAGGAAGGGGAGAAAAAAAACCCGCTCCGTACCTAGTTCTGCCAGTCCCTTTTGCTAACAATTTTTGGTAAGGGTCTCCTGATTTTTATTCAGTAGGAATATGTCAAATCTCCAACTGTATTATCCAGACTCTGAGATAAGAGGCTGATGCTCTTTTTGGGGGGAGGGAGAGGGAAAAGAGGATGAAAAAAATTATCTCTATCCCCCAAATACTTCTCAGATCAGAAAATACATCCGTCACATCTCTAAACCAACAAAGTTTGTCAACGGCTTACAACGTACATCTAAGACATTCTGCAAGTCGAGACCAACACAGAGCGTAGACCTTCTGTATGTGGCTTTATTTCAGCACCACCTTTCTTCACCCTCGCTGAATCAGAAAAGCCCGCAATTGACATAACGTTATTTGCTTGGTTTCAATTTAGTTTACTTCTAACTTTTAGGATCGGCTTAATTGTCCTAAGATCACAGCATCGTTCTGTCCCGGAACCCAATCTTAGCTGACATGGCCAACATAACAGCTTCCCTGTTTTGCCGTTGGAATTATTTTCTTGTGCTTGATGGAACATAATTAATACTTCAAGAATTTCCACAAACTTACCATTTAATAACAGCGCCAAACAGTCTGTCTTAATCACTCTCCAGGAATGTGCTAGTGTCGTCCTAAGCCATGGCTCTGATTCTCATCGCTCACAAGAAATGGAGATTTCCCTCTTTTCGTACATACAAAAGCAAAATATATTACTCGCAGAATGTACTGCGATTGCCGAAGTAATTAAAGCCTAGTTAAAAATATACTCCAACACTGTGCTAACGGCAAAATGGAAACATTGGACTTGGACAGATCTCTTTGGAAGCCTCTTACAATTTTTCAACCCTTTTTTAAACGTAAGTTTTCATTGATTGGAACAGACATTTAGTTTTGCTTCATTTGTGCAAAAGATCTCACGTTTCATACCTGTTTGCTTAGAAGGGTCCAAAACAAAACTGGAATGTGCACTAACTGCTAATTTCAGTGATTTTTTTGGAAACAAAACAGAAAATTTGGGGGGAAAAATCCATCATCCCTCATCTATGTACAAAAGAAAAAAAGTCAAATAAAAGTTAAAGAACTTTTAAGTTCATGAAACCAAACCCCACTTGGCATGCAAATCACGTACTGTAACCTTTTATCGGCGCAGCCTCTGGTCTCATCAGTCGATGAAATTCTCAGCCCGCGGCAACAGCTTAGCCGAGGGACGCAGACCAATGAGAAAATATTCATTGTGTTAGCATTTCAAATGGCGAGAAAGGAAGAAGAAGCGCTAACTGATCACTGCCCGTGGAATTAATTGGATATTCCAAGAATAATGTCTCTCACTGAAGATCCTTGGAGGCTGAACGCTAGTAGAGACCACATTTTGTGCGGCGCCTTCAAAAAGAGACCGCTTGGGGGTAGTGGACATATTAGGGTTTTAGCGCATTTCCCTAAAGGCCAGAAAATAATCAGATGCACTGAACCAAACTCGGCTAATCCATTCCATAATTATACACACAAATCCAATAAACTTTGCCACATTACTGGAAAATTAAACTATTACAGTGAAGCCTCTTGCTACTTTGAAAAAGTTTGAATTCCCGTTTTACCCCAGAAATGAAAGGGGGCAAAAACCACTGTGGTGAAACCAGAAGTTTTGGAGGTTGCACATGTCCGCGTACATGCTCACATACATGCACACACACACTGGAGCCCAGAGTAAGAGTAATGCTTAGCTGTAGTCTTCTCTTATGTTTAAAGCTCAGGTAGGTGTCCCACAGCTTCCTTCCTTTATATGGAGGGGATTTACGTTTCAGCTTTACTGCACATAGCCCAAGCATATGCAATGACCCTGTCCAATATTAGTATAGCTTTCCTTAAGACACATCGTAATCTAACCTTTTCAAGACTCTTTTGCTTTCAGACTCAAAACAGCATAAAAAATGAGCATTGTTGTGGAGCACTGAGAGATTGAACTAAGACTCGGGCTTGGTCCAAAGCAGTAGCCCTCTGGATAAACAGCTGCTTGTGCAACTAAATAAGCTCCATAGACCAAAAGGTAAACGAGGGGGAAAAAAAAAAAAAAAAACAAAAAAAAAAAAAAAAAAAAAGGAAGAGGAAAAAATCTGAGATTAGGAACCTTCCCAAATGTTGCATCTTTCCTATCGACCGCTGGCCTAGCGTGAGGTGTCAATTTTGACTCCAAAGAGAGCACACGAATTCGCAGCGGTCCCATTATGCGGTCTCTGCGCTCATTGTAAATTCTGTCAACGAAGTCAATCTTATTAACTTCCGCACTGGTTCACACATGACATTTTCTTCAATTTTCTTGCTGACATCAAAAACATCAATTAGCAGCCCGAAAATAGGAAGGAACGAATGACAGAGCCTGATAACGTCAACTATTTGAAGCCAAGGGTAAATCTATTCTCCAGTTCTGAATGCGTTCATTACAATTGCATTTTCAAAGAAGACCTCCAAATAGCAAAGAAAATTAAATTTATCATCTAGAAATGCCTAGAAATTGTTTTTTTAATCCTATGTCTATCTCTCAATCCCAGAGTGTAATACAAAGTATCGCAATTCAGTTTTATGATAACATGCCACAACTTTAATAGAAAGTTTATAAAATATGCAGCCCTTGCCATACTTCCTATCACATAACAACTACAAGGGCTGAAAAAATTTGTCCAACAGATTGGAGCGTTGCCTTGTCTGTTCCATCAGTTCTCATAGGCTGGCACAGCACTTACACACACACACACACCCGTGCTTGTGAAGAATTTATGAGCTATGTAAGACTTTAAAACCCCAGCAAGCACTACATTGCTCGTGGGGGGGGGGGGGGGGGAATGCGGGTGCCAGAGCTGCCTCCCATTTGCATTCACCCAACGCTTTTCATGTTTCAGAGAAAACAAACCCAGCTCCCCGCCCGTTAAAGCAAATGGAAAGTCCAACCAAAGACTTCACGCTAACTGTCAAGCGCAAGGCACATGCATTCAATCAGCTGCCAGAACTTCCGTTCACTGAACTCTCGCCCCCTTTTCATTTTATTGACATTTTCAGAAATAAATACATAAAAATAACCTCCCGGTAACACAGAAACAAGACACCCGTGTCAACGCAACGGGGTCCATTTGGTGCTCTCAGCAACAAGTTTATGGAGAAAGATAAGTGTATTTAATACGAGTCAAAAAACGGAACACAATAAACCTGTTTTCGGCATCTTTTAAGAAGCCCTTGCCTTTATTTATTTATTTATTTCGCCGATGCGCCCGCTTTGTGAGCCATCGTTTCATGCTTGTATTACATCTCCTAGGGAGTGAATAAAAGCAAGTTTAGTGGCAACCAAAGACACTCACTCAGACTTAATGCAAACAGAAAGAGCAGCTACACCCTGATAAACAGATCACATTCCTTCAGCCCATTGATTTTTTGATCTTTTGACATTTTTTTAGTTGCTTCCATTCCCTTCCTTGTCTTTTCCTCAATGTCACAAAAGACAAAATGTCTCAGCAATTGATGGCAGGGGTATCTATTAGCTGTCAGCCCGCCTTTTTTTTTTTTTTTTTCCCCCGGTGCTGGCTAAGGAAGTACAAAATAGGAGGCTGAGAACTGGCAAGGAAACAAATCATAGGAATCGTCTAATTTAATTGGCTAATCATATTCTGTTATTTTGGCTTTTCCACATCTGATCTCTCTGGGAAGCAGCTGGAAGGTGAAAGGGGGAAGGAATAAGGTTACGTCGAGCGGGTTTCTGTAATTTTTGTTGCTACGTGGAAACAAACTAGAGAAGACGGAACGAAGAAAAGACAACAGCACAACTCCTGGGAGGTTTGGTGAGGTGCCTCCGTCTCTCTCGCAATGTTTTCCTGCCCATGCACAGAAACGAATCCAGAGCAGAAAGAGCTTGTCAGCTCAGGCACACTTGAGGGAATGCTGGAAATGAAACGAACGCGACTGATGCTCGAAAAACTTGTAAAATTATTTTATAACAGAAGAAAAAAAAAAGTGAGATATTCATGACTGATGGTAAACCTGGCTTTTTTCTTTCTTTCTTTCTTTCTTTCTCTTTTTTTTCCCCTTTTTTTTCCCCAATTCCAAAATTCCACTTGGACATTTTACTGTTTACAACAGCACTCACCAATAGTGATCGGAATGAAGGCAAACTGAAGGTTACGTTTATCTCCTGTAATTCAGCACAGATGACTGTAATCTATGCTTAAGAGATTTTTGGTCTAAGCAAACAAATTATCAGTCGGAAAGCATTTAAATTATTGAATATACAAGAGAGACACATTGAAACATACAATGAATCATTGCATATTTAACAATAGTATGTAGAATATAAAAATTTTCTAGGCAACCTAAAAATGTTCAGAAGGTAATTATGTAAAAATTCTTATGGAATATTTGTGTTTGATTTTGAATGCAGACCCTGAAAAAAATCACCAGATAAATCGTTTTGTTTGATTTTACAGTATTTCATAAACTAATAAAGCAAGTGGTACAAGAAAAATGAATTATTTTACAAACAAACACACCAATGCCAGTCCAGGAACAGCTCCTTTTCTCACACTGCTCTAAGCAGAGAAGGGAGATCAAAACATAATGAATTTGTCTTGCAACAGTTTTCTTCATTCTGTTTTGAAGTAGGAATTTCTACAAATATGACTTTTCAGTTAGGGCCAAATCCTGATAATCAATTGCAAATGAGAGTTTTACCTGAAAAAGGATCTCTGAGATCTCTGACTGCATTCAAACAAGTCTGCTGGGCTGCACTGAGGGAAGAGGGGTTTGACTTTTTCATAAATGTGTGTTTGTGACAAGAATTGTCTGATTCTGTCAAGACAGTCTGACTTATTTTGACACTGAAACTGCATCCACTTGAAAGAATAAAGCAAAGAAAATTTGACTAAAAAGAAAGCAAAGGGTAGCATCTTTTAAGTGTAAAAGAATCACTCGAAAATAATACTGAATGTTAATTTTTTTCTCCTAAAACCTAAAAAGCACTGCTGCATACCAGGAATAAGCCTCCATTCTCCCCATTTAAATAAGTTCAAGCTTCACTCAAACAAGCAATCACACACAGACTTGGAAATATGTTTATCAGATTAAAATATAAGGAGAAGAAACCTGGACAGCGCATAGCATAGCTCCTGAGAAAGCATACCTTAACTTCACTATTTACAAGGAAAGTTATCGGTGGTCAGGTAAACCTGCATGCTTGTAGAGAAATAGATTTTACAAAATACCTGTTCTATTTTTTTTCCCCCTTGTCATTTCCGACCAGAAATCCCCAAGATCATTCCAGCCATTCATGTGCTGATATTACCAGTGTGGGTTCTTTTTGGAAAAAAAAAAAAACAAAACAATGCCCCCCCCAAAATAAAATAAAAAATAAAAAAATAAAAAAGCCTGGTGAATTAAAAGATGTGACAGACCAACAGCAGCAGAAAAACTGACCACAGGTTAGAGATGGGGATGAACTCTGGTTATGTTTTTTTAAACCCCGCACTGTCCTTGAAACGGAGGCTGCATACGGCTCCATTAGATACAGCTACGGTGCTCTTGATCTATTATTTACAAAGAAAAACCCTTCACTACTTAAGTGGCCCCTTCTACTTCAGCCTTCAATTTCAGCCGCATCAAACAACTTGGAGGGGGGGGTGAACGTAAGGGGAGGGGGTAAAACTTGAGTTCGTAATATAATTCTATGCAAGAGAAAATTATACTCCACTAAGAAAATTCAGAATGGCTGGAATAAGGTTTTGCACCCAAATTGCAAACACAGTAGCTTCATCTAGAGAAGCTTAAATAATAGCCCTAGTTTTTAATAAAACTATGTGAGGTTTTAATGCAAAATTTATACGCAGCTACGGAAAACAATTCATTTCCTCTCTAAAAAAATGTAAGATGAAAGACTGAATCTGAGTTGCAGGACTTCTCTTTGTAAAAATCACCATTTTTCATTAAAATATAATTTTGCATTAAATTCTGTAATTATCAAGACTATTCTTTAAGTCATACTGCATTCAATCTAATTAGAAAGCTTAGATCTCACCTTTGTACTGAACTTTCAACTCTCTGATGCCAATTAGAAACTATTTTAAATGAATTTCCCAATTAAACTGACTCCTGTGATCAATTCTGACATAAGATAAAACCCAGAATTTTCAGGGAGGAAAGGAAAAAAAAAAAAAAAAGGAAAGAAAAAAGGAAAAAATGAGAGGCATGGATGTACAGCCTATCTGTATTCCTGAAAATATTTTGGATGGCTTTTCCGTCCTTATTATGAAGAATATCTCATCTCCTATGCTTGGAACATCCTCTCAGCAACACAGCACATCTCAGAAGTGTTAAACTGCAATTAGTATTGTTTCATTATTCAGCACGTTTCCATTTCCAATAAATATCATGTTTTATTACACACCGTATTTGGTTCTCATGTTAGAAACTATCACATTAGATGAATTATAAATGGAAACTATTAACAGTTTAGATTCTTTTAAGTTGTTATCAATTTCAGGCTTTTGACAGCTTAAAGAAAATTCAGTAAACATACCTCCTCTCCTCTAGAAAACTGCTTCTATGAAGCCAAGTCATCTCACAATTAATAAATGGCTGTGTTTTCCTTTTGTGGAGCACAAAATTAACTGAAGTTTCCCATATAAAGGACCATATAATTAACGGTAGTGAAATGTGTTGAGTTAAACTTAAGATATTCCGACAGCCTAATTATATCAACGAGTCATTTAACTCCTGTTTGTATCAATTCAATTTATCTTCATCTCAATCAATGCGGATTGATGGCTAGTCATCATTAGAAGTGACAAAACATCAAGCTGTAGAAAAACGCAGGACACCGCGATATTCTAGATAAGGCTGCCCGAGACCTCCTAGCGCCGCGTAGCTGGAAATGACTCCTAGTATACACATCATTGCCTTCACTGAGGGTGTCTACAAGTTATCATTAGACACATTCATTGTTAAAGACTAACCAGGTCAGTGTTTCTGATCAGGTTGCAAATTAGACCAATTGAAGTGTTCTTAACCTACAGACTGGTGTCAGTAAGGACCTAACAGTACTGAAGCTACTTAGTAATATGCGCCGGGCACACCACCATTACTGCACATTTCATGCTGAACACAAACACATTTAAGTAAAACGTTGGGGGGGGAGGTATAGAAAATAGAAATCACACAGGCAACACAATGCTGTTGTTTTAGTGTAATTTTGATGCAAAGCAATTGTTCCATGGCAAGCATATTAACCAAAAGTGCAGACTTGGGCAACGAGAGCATTAGAGGTGCAGATAAACATGTCATTATAAAGCCAAGGAACCAACACGCATTTCTATTTCAAATTATAATCCTGCCAGCTTTCCATATAATAGTCAAATAGCAGTTTTCAGAAATACAAATGCTGGCTAAATGAGGGGTTTAAAGTCTGGTCGAGCACAAGCATTATACTTGGCTGAAAGAGCTGATGTTGGGAAGGAGGGGGGAAGAGTAAAATGGTTTCACTTTTCACATTTATTATTTTTTCCTCCATTCTATTTTCCTGCATGGATTTTAGAAGCAGGCATTTGCATTGTGCCTGTTCTCATCAGTGGGGTTTGCAATGCATGTTGAGCCAAATCAACAGAGCATTAACATATAGAAAATACCTGTGCAACCAATTCAGATGTTGACATTTTGCGAAGTTACGCTTTTGTTTTTCTTGTAATAGAATAGCATGCAAGTCATTCATTCGAATTATGTAACCTCTTGGTGCTTGCCTGCTTGACTACTAAGTATTGCATAAAATGGGCTTCGCTGTTGATGGGCTATTAGAGGATTGTTATTCGGAGAACTTCCTCATGAGCTGGCTTTAAATGGATATAACACGTAATAGATGTGGGATTGAAAGTTGAAGGCATATGGTTGAAATAATTAAAAATATACCAGAAAAGTGCACAAAACATGTACAGGATTCTACAAGGTAGTCATTCACTAAAGAAGTTTGGCATATGAATTTAAAGTTTGGTGGTGGTTGTGTTTTTTATTTTTATTTATTTACTTTTTAATATATCTATCAGCAAACAACAGAGATTTCATGCTAATGTCAATCATTTTCTAATCACTGCGCTTGGTTCATAGAAGTAAGGGATACATACAGAGAGGATATCAATTAATCAACATGCAAAGAATATGTTGTCTCAAGAGTATGTATTTATGGTTATAAGTTAAGATGATTGCACGGCACAAATTTCTGAGCTGGAAAACTTTATTGGCTAACAAATAGGAAGCAAGTTTTCATTTAGAGCCACGTGCAGTGATCTCCTTAAAAGCTACTTGTGAGATAGAATTAAGCAGAAATGAGTGACAAGGTGGAGAGGACATGGGATGCTGAATGGCAAGCAGTGACCAGCTGGAGCATTTCAGGGTAGCTGATAAGCAAATGGTAGGAATCCCCTGACTTGGGTCATTGCAACTGATTATTGCAAGGAAGCAATAACCTCGTACGTGTGGTTAAGGTTGTCCCAGGTGTTGCTGTAACAGCCTGCATTGGTCTCTGTCAGGTAGACAATGACTATTAGGAAAGACTGCAGAATACTCCTGGAGGCACTATTGCCTTCTCCCCAAGACGATGGACAGCAAGTGCTCTGATGTACACGTGGAGCTGAACCACCCAGCACATCTCCCAGGAGGAGCGTCTCAACTGGGATCCAAACCCTCCAGATGACAAGTTTGGACTGTGCTGGAGTAGGCCAGAGCAGGAGACGTCAGGAAGGAGAGCTAGACTTCATCCCATGTCTCAAGACCACAAACCATCCCCATTTTATGATTAACAGTTTATATTAACCATTTTTTCCCCCATCAGCACTCTTTCTCTGCTTTTAAAAGCACACACATTGCTGGTTTAAGAACATGGAACAACCACAACTCCAAGAGAAACAGAGAACAGAAGAACAAGGAAATGAGAAAGTGTTTTGTTAATTAAAAAAATAATTAAGTAAAAGCTTTTCAGCAAACCTGAGTCAAGTTCTGAATGGGCTGCTTTACAGTTTGGAGTGCAAGCCAAATGACAGTTACAGGCTGAAAACAAGTGTTATTACAGACTACTATCTAGACCTGGGCCAAGCTAAACACGGCTTTGAAGATCTCCAGACAATGCTCTGAACGTGAACTCAATCCAAATCCTGCCATTTGTTCTCATCTCAAATTCAACTTGAAACCAGGAAAACCTGGATCCTTTAATGCACACTTTGACTTTTTTTTTTATTCAGAATAAAATGGGCACAAATGTACAAAAGCCAAAATAAATCAGTGAGCCAGCCACTTGAAAAGTAACCTGAACAGCAAAGTAAAGATTGATATGGATCCTGTTTACAGTGGCAACTCAGTTTTCCAGAAGAGGAATATACATCCACACACACTGCATTATACGTCTACAGCATTTGCAGTCAATTGCTATTACATATCTGCACACAACAGCAGACTTCAGTGGCTCTTTTATAACGTAGCTTAAAGTTATTTCAGCCTTGTTTTTCATGTGTTTACAACCTGGCCTCTAACTTTTGCTCTAGGGTGAAATATAGCTGTGCAACATCTGTTTCCAGGAAGATTAAATTATTATTAAAAATGTTTTAAACAAATTAAAATTAATGTGTTTGGGGCTTTCCAGAGAAACAGGCGCTCTCCATGGTGAGATGGGGTTGTCAAGTGTTATGAAAACCAGCAGAACCTGGAATACAACCTTTTTCTGCAGAAAACAAAGACAATACATGTGTTGTTTGTGCTGCCCCTCTGTGCTGAGCTGGATGAACTGTCTATCAGTAAAAAGACTCATCAGCCTTTGACATTTCTGCTGATGCTGTATCTAGCAGAAGTGTGGAGGCAGTCTGGAGCTAGTAGCTACCCAACAGCAAAGGATCTAAGTGACAATTTTATTTCAAGTAGGTGGCATTGCCAAAGGTCCGTCCTTCCTCCCTACACCACCCTCCCAATGCCTCAGGACCAATATCTAAAGGAACTCTTCTCCACTGAACATCTGGCAGGCAGGGAAAGGCACCATTCCCAACTGACGGAAAGGCGTAAAAAAGACCATGTCATTTGCCTCATCTGGTCAGCAGTGGGGCATGATCATGAACCTACAACTGGAGTTAACATCCCATGAGCCAGTTGTTTAAAGTAATTATGTGCCTGACCACAGACAAATAATAGGAACCCACTGTTTAAAATTTAAATCTTTCTCTTGTTCTCTATCTTGGAAGCAACAAGGTACAACAAGACCTCACCATGGACTGGCTGAATGCAGTTATTTCTGTAGATAAGATAAAGCTTTGAGCCTTAACTGATGTATAATATTTAAACACGGTCAAAACCCTAGTTGCTATCCCAGAACAAACTAAAATCCTCTTTCTTTCCATTTCCTCCCTCCCCCAAATGTCCAATTGTTCCGAGGGGATGGAGATTAATGATATTCATATTTGAATAATAGCTACAGGGAAAAAGCAAGCGAATACATTACAGGACCCAAATTACAGTGGTAAGAAAATACATTGCACTGTGATGTAGAGATATAAATGAATTAATCCTGACATGTGTTTCTTTTGCAGAGGAATTAGGCCTAGGTTGAGTCTGACCTTGCAAGAAGCATGCAAGGTGACAAATGAAGATGACGCAGTGGTGCCCACTGCACTCTTCAGCTTCCTAAATCACATGCTACAGCCTTTCACAGGGGGTACGCCAAAGGTCGCCCCACTTTGTGTGCTGAATCCCAATCCCAGAGGGGAACTACAGTCAATGCATTTGGCATGCCACCTCCCACAGCACAGATCAGTTAAAAAACAAACAGGTACCTTGAAACCAAGCTCAGCTACAGCATCCAATAGTAGCCCTGTAGATTGCTACCCAACAGACTTTTCTCTAAATTTGGGATTTTTATTTTTTTTTCTGAGCTGTACAAGGATGTTTCATCTGCAACTGCAACACTATGTAAGAGAACACCTTCGCAAAAGGCATTTTTTTCTGGTTCAGGTGACTTTTCAAGATGCATGATGGTGCTCACTGGCATTAAGATGCTCATCGAACCAACTTTGTGGCACATTTCCAGACTTAACAATCAAACTTTCATGCACAAGTTTGGCTCAGTGGCTGAAAAGTGAACAAAGGCAGCAATTCTAGCAGGTTACAATGCTCTTGCCAAATCCTTTGCTTCACGCTCCCATTTTCTGATAGACCTCAGCAAGCTAGATCTGATGCAGTTATGGGATAGCATGCCAAGATTAATGCACGTATTAAGGAACTTTTCAGCTCCATAGCATTTCACTAATATTTTTAAAGAAAATACATTAGCATGGAAGGAAATGTGGCTCCTGCATAAACAAGAGAGTTATTTTTCAGAAAAGTTTTAAAATCAGCCACACAACGTATGCTTGAAAATAAACCCATACTCAATAGGCTTTTCTTAGTGAGTCCAACGTCTTACAAGGACAAAGAAATCTGGTTTTAATGAACTCTCTAAATAAGTTTTTCATGTATTTTTTTTTTTTGAAGTGAATAAACCTGTTTTAACGTGATAGCTTCTGTACGGCTCAAGAGACATTCTAGTCTATTGTGTCGGTGGATTAATTCTATTCACCGAGAAAGACTATACCAACATGTCCCATTATGCCCAACGACTGCAAAGATCTGCACGAATGAATAGTATGCTTACATATGTGTGCTGAATCATCAGATGCCCTTTAATGCAAGGAGAAGCCATATCTCTGCTAACTTCCAGACTTCACCGTGCAAGTTACTTAAGGCCTCTTGCCAAATATGACTCACCCTTGTGGGACTCCTTGCACAAAGCAAGGACTCTCACAGCCTGTGGCTTCTGCTGGAGCAAAGAGCCACGGCTTAGCACACCACCACACTCAGTGGCCCACCCTACATTTCTGCCAGACATTACTACACCTCAAGCACAACCAGAGCGCGGCACCTAACCTGCAGAACTGCCCCGTTCTGGTATGGCAGCCCTCCAGCAGGTCAGTGGGCAGGAAAGCAGCAAGCAGTAATGTTTTAAACAGTCCAAGCTAGATGCACTGTATGATCCGTACGGCAGCCCAGCACTTGCCTGACAGCTCTACTTTGGGCTAAAGCACATTTTTTGGTTTGCAAATATGGGAAGTGGGAATACTTTGGGTGAAACTTGGCCCCAACAAAGAATGGGAAGCTTCGCAACCAGTTTTCCCCAAGGGCAGCATTTTGTCCGTGCCTTTTAAGACAACATCAGGCAGGACATGAAGTAACTGATTCCTCTTTGCATTTCACAGAAGCAGGTATTCAAATACTGGAGGCTATCAAAAGAGAAAAGAGCTTTACTTTCTCCTACCTTCACTAAAAGACTGAACATAAAAACAATTAAAATTCCTGGAAAAAAAATTTAATCACAAAATCATAGCACAAAGGGAAGAGCTCAGACTATCTGCTGCAGCGCTACCTCCCAAACCGACATTTGTGAATGTCAACAATTCATGTTGCTCTAGTTAGCTTTAGGGTTTCACTTTCTGCTTCTTTAGTAACAGAATAAGTCCCCCCCCTTTTTTTTTTCCTCTTATAGACTAAGAATTTTAAGAGGCATTTGTTGATTTCTATCAGTCTTAGGCCTTTACCTTGTAAGATGGTCCTCAATGCAAAGTCTTGTGGCCTTCTACGTACGTAACTGACTCTCATGCTATGGGGCCCTGCAGAAGGCTCAAATATCCACATAGAAGACACACAAGAGCGAATCTTCTACAGCTGATCTGGTAGAAATCCCTGCACCTGCAAAGACATGCTTTTGTGTGCTGTCTCACCCCGAGATGGGCTGTGTGAAACCACAAAAATGCAGCTCCGACTGCACAAGCTTCTTCTGCACTGTGAGCACTATTAAGGCTAATCCAGCATTCCTAGACTGTGGTGTGAGACATTCCCAGTATAGACCTGCTTCAGCAGCACTCTGCCAGTGAGCTAAGTACTCTAAAACCATAATTCATCTCGTATTTCTCCAGGCAGCCGCGCCAGGTCAGCCGATCCCGGCTGCTCGCCCCTGTGCCATGCCCTTGCCTGCATTTTGGCTGAGCGGCTGACAACCAGCATGCATGGAGAACCTGCCCTGACCAGGACCATCCGCTGGTCTTTGAGCATATTTGTTTGTTTGTTTTAAATAAGAGCCCTGATTCGGACTCCCAGTCATGGCAGTAGAGCTGAGGGTACTACAGTTTAACCCCCGCCTGAATAGGTCCAACCACGGGCTGCTCTATGGTTTCCCTCACATCACGGCTCAACTGGTCCCACAGGGAACCAGTTTGGGAGGCTAAATCCCCCACATGAAACAAAACAAAAGCCCTCTCCTGCCAAGTTATCTGCAGCTACAGCTTTCTGAGTGAGCTGACAGGAGTCAGACATACCAGCACCAGTGTAAGTGGAAATGCAGCAGGGCGACAGCGAGGACATCCCCTTTAGCCACCTTCAATCTGATGCTGTGTCAGCCAGTGTAAAACTGTGTCCCGAAGACAGTGAGCACGGGGGGGGTGACTGCTGAAGCTGGCACTGGCACTGAACGAAATCCTTGTCAAACTGCCCTTGGAGCACACACAATTTAAACTGGTGAAAGCAAGCTTTTGCCAACATGGCTTCACAACGCTTTGCCCTCCAGTGAGCAAAATCAATCGTATCATCAAAAGCACAGTTTTACTGGCATAATGGCATCTACAAAATCTCAGGGGATTTTGCCTGAACAGCTACAATGGTGTAAAATAAATAAGAAATAATAAAATAAAATAAAATAAAATAAAATAAAATAAAATAAAATAAAATAAAATAAAATAAAATAAAAACACACACTTCATTGTATCCTTGACCAATTTAGCTGTGCTGGCAAAAGTCTACAGCAGACCTGGCCTGTATCACTATCACACACCGTATCAGAAAAATTATTTTTCTCCACTACCTCTGTTGCTTGGTTTAAGCTCCACAATATCTCTCACAACAGAAACTAACTTATTTTCACTTCCGTTTATACTCAGTCCCTATTTTCAGATTTATAGACCTGATGGATTTCAAACTCTGCATGGGTAACTTTAAAGCCAACTGCTCTCCTCCTAAACAACTTCTGTAGATACAATTTTTAATAAAAATCAGAGGGAATCCTGGCAGCAAGAAACATTATTATTAATAACAGGAACTCTTTTTACTAAGCATGTAGTCGCATTTCCATAACCATTACGTAGACAGTCTTTACTGGACAGCGAAGGGGTAACTGTGGCCACACAAAGAAGCCCCCTGACTTAGCCACCATTGTTAGCAACCCTGTCTTCCAGTCAAGGTTGATTGGCAAAGACCTATTGGCATGATAAAATGGATATAAAATTAGACAGCATCTCATAAGACATTATCATGAAAACTGCTCAGGGAGAGAGGCGACATGCGTGATGGGCTGTGAGAAGAGGAACAAGCAGAGTTAACGGAGTGGGGATGACGCCTGCTGCAAGGGATGCTCAGCAGGCAGTATCCACTCGCTCGACTACAGGCATGTGCATTTTATCACCTGGACGGAGATGTTCACCACACACAGCCCCAGCTGGTGGCATGGGACCATGCCATACCCTTGTGCTAAACTTCAAATGAAACACTCCTGCATGCTTCTTGGTTTACGTTCTTTAATGCTGTTGTTGCAGAGATGCAGTACTTTTGCAGGGAATACTCTTCATCCTTTGGTTATTGAGTTTTTCCACACCCTTTGAGCTGGAAAATAGCAGCACCTGCGTGCCCACCATGGCTGCAGCGCAGCCCCAGCACTCCCTGTCAGCATTCGGGCCTACCCAGGGCAGCTGCCCCCACTCCAACTGCCTGCACCAGGAGTGGGGGCACAGAGGAGGGTCCTCAGGTTCCAGAAGCATTGCGAGCATCCAGCAGCACCAGCCAAGGGCCCTGCAGCTCCCCCAGCCTGGGACAGGGACACCAGCCCTGCAGCCTCCTACCTGCTCCAGCAAATGCAGACTTTAGAAAACACTCTGTCTAGGAATGGCAAGGCTCTCTCTAGCTTGTACGTGTTGTACACTTAATTTGTCCCAGTTATCAGGGGAATTTATATGAAGAGAAACTTTCCTAAGGGTGAACTGAAAGTTGTAAAACTGGTGTAAGAGCTAAAATTGGTAATAGAATGTAAGTAGAGGTTTAAGATCACCACTCCATCACTTTAAAACTGCAAAATTTTAAGGAAAAATTCACTTCCAACCCCATACCTGAGTTAAGGACAGAATGCTTGATAGGTGATTTTTTAATTTAATTTTTATTTTTATAAATCACTTATTTACTGAATGGAAGCCTGAATGGTAGGCATGTCTACGATGTATAGCCTCCACCTATTGGTACTGGTGGGGGAAAAAAAAAGAGAGAGAGAGAGAGAAAGAGAAAAGTATTCTGCTAGGTCTGGCAGAAAGGCTTGTTTTTACCAAGCAGCTGCAATAATATTAATGAATTATACAGCCCCGTACAGCAGAGAGTAGTAGTGCTATTCACATGGGGTTGGTTTAGGAGACTGTCACTTCTGCCCAGCCGCTGAGGGCTGGTGCCCCCACAGGGATGGCAGAAGCAGCCATGTGCCCGTGTACCCACCAGCCCTGCTGGTGGGACAGGGCTGGAGCTAGCATCTCTCCTGCTTCCCGGCTCTGATGGTGGGCTGGGGAAGGTGGCTCCAGAGCTGGTCCGTGGGTCGAGGCCCTGCCCCGCTCTGCTCATGCTCCCTGCAGAGCCTGAAAATTGCAGGACTATCTGTCCTTCCTGTCTGGAAACTGCCAAAAGATTTTTTTTCTCTTTTTTTAGGTTAGCCCCGTAGCTTTTTAGCCACATTGCCTAAGCACTCCCCACAAGGCCATCCAACAAATTTGCAGCAAGAGCAGCTATGTCACACACAGCCAGCAGACTGAAGCTGTCATACTCAGCTGTAAAATCCTCGGGGCCTTGTTATTTGTCCAAGAAGAACAATAAACCGTGGTGGCTTAGAAATATTGGAATAACGCATTCTGACCCCAAAAGGCCACTTTCGGAACTAATTTGCCACCCCTGCGTCTCACACAGGAGACTGCATGCTGCATCAAGGAGCAGGGCAGTGGTGCCCATGTGGCGCCATGTGAGGCTAGGTGAGGCCAGCCTCGTGTACTGTGGGAGGCCGCAGAGCAGGAGGAGCGTGCCCAGGGCCCCCTGCACGATGGCCACGTTGTGCTGTCTCCTGGTTTTTCTCTGAACTGTGGCTGCTCTAACACAAACCAGGCCCAGCTTCTACCCGCTGTGCCATTGTGTCCGCGCCGTGTGGAGCTGCGGCAGCAGCTCCCAAAGCCTGCATGACCAGGCCTCGTTTTTATAGAGAGGGCTCCTTGCCCTCTCCACACCTCCCTCCCTTGTGTGTCATTCCTCATCCACTGCTACAAATGAGGATAAGCCATGGGAACGACTCGCCACCCTCCCGCGGCCATACGAGGCCAAAAGGCTTTCCCAGTGCCAGGAGCCAACCCAAGACAGAAATGCCACCCCAGCCTGGATGAGGAGGACAGTTGTGGCCTTCCCTTGCACCCAAACAGGGAGTGCCTGTGCAGCACTTGTGGAAAACGTCCCTTCATCCCAGGCTCTGCTGACAACAGCTTCTTTCCCCTCTAGTCCAGCTGGGAAGCACTCAGTTATCAGCTCCTGATTTTGCTCTTTTAGGACTTCCATACTGGCTGGACACTACCAGTGAAGGGAATTTCCCTCTAAGACAGCACCACAGCAGCCCCCAGCAGCTCAGAGGAGCTGCACAGACACCCCGACTCCATCCAGATGGATGTGTACAGGAGAACTGAAAGTCAAAGCTGAAGCAGAAACATGGGAAGTCTGGAAAAAAAATTAAAAAAATAAAAATCCAGAAATCGAGACTGCCACAGCTTGCTTTCGAGAGCATAAATACATGCTGAAAAATCACTGGAGTTTCAGGACTTGCCAGTAGGGCTGTGAAGAACACCTCAAGGATCCCAGCCTAAAAAAACACAGTGGTAGAGACGCTGTTGTGCTCTCAGCATGCTCACTCTGAGCTGGTTACAGCGTTAGGATTCACAAGATCTTGTCTGATTTCAGCATCTATACACCCCAGCCACCTGCAGTACTGGATTGATATTTATGTGGTAGTATTCTGCCGTATGCAATAGCTACGTGCGTGCTAGCCCAGAGTGCCAGCTGCCCTCACAGCCACAGCATCCTTTCACTACACAGACATGCTCCAGGATGTGTATCATGGGCCAGCAGGGGTGACTCCTTTCTCCTTCCTTTTGACTTGTAGCAATCACTTCTGGCATAGGGAGAGAAGGTTGTCACCAATGTGGTGTTGCCTCCACCAAAAAAAAGTCAGTAACCGAAGGGACCAGACCAAGAGAGACAAAATCAGTTCTTTAAGTGAGGCTCTTTCCCTAGCTTATAAAATTGCAGACAGCAATGAGAATGAGAAAATTCTCCTTCATACTCACCTGCTGATCTGCACAGGAGAAACCAACCTCTGAAACTATTATGTACCCACACTGCTGAAGCTAATCAAGCAGATAGTCTTACTATTCATAGAAAAGAGACCATTAGGCAAGGAGACAACTGTTTCCATACTTAATTTTGACCAGCCTAAGAGGAGTTATGCACAAACACCCTTCAAACATGTAGCTACTTAAGCTAACGAACCTCAAGCCAATGGTTGGCTAAGTGAACACTAACGCATTTTTAAGAACTCAGTTAAAATTAAGTAAATAAAAAGAATTATGTATAGTGGAATACATTCCAGTAGCTCTACAGAATAAAGTGCTGAGACATAAATGAGCTGTGTTTCCATGCCCTAACTCTGCCACTACCTTTGCTCCAGCACACATCATTCTACTTTAATGCTTGCAATCTTTCTTTCTACAGAGTTATACAGGATGCTGTGTTACAAAAGCTTTACACAAGGGGCAGGAAAGGAAAAGCTTTTGCCTAACAACAAAACTTTACACCAGCACCACACTCAAATCCACATTTCATTCCCAAAAAGTAAGTGCAAGACCTACAAGTGCAGAGAGATCACTGTCCAACAATATGCATATGTGCTAGACAAAAAACACACACACATATCCTTCACTTTAAGAAAGGTAAAGTGCTGCTGCGTGTTGCAATAAAGTTTGAATTCTATATATATATGTTCAAAACTTCTACATTACTATTTTATGAAACATGCCCGAACCCTTCAAATTTTTAGATGTGTGTGTGGATATCTGCAAACGACTCATCATGGCCGGGAATAGCAGGCCAGCAGGATGCACAGGGGACACAGGAGGTCCTTCCCTGTGCAAGGAGACCAGGCTGCATCACACCATTCACCCTCCACACTCAAAATGCTAATTCCAAAGCAGTTGCCTTTTAGCTGAACTGCAGTAGGCACTGGTTTTTTGTTTTGTTTTGTTTTGTTTTTTCAGAATCAAGCATTATTACCTAGAGAACAGAGTGGGGGAAGTACATTAAGTATATATGGAGGCCTTCCATCGAAATCAAGTGTCAGGATGGCTCATGACTCGCAGGATGAGGCCCTGCAGGAAGCAGGAGCAAACAGAGAGATGGGCTACTTTTAAACAACTGCATTTGCTGCCCATGTCAGGTTACTGCTGAGACATATTTTCATACGCAGGGAAGTCACGAACACCCCGACTCCCTGTTTCCAAAAACACATCCCCCCAACGGCTTCAAACTGCCGCACAGGGCTGACCGTTCTCCTTGGAGATCCTGCAGCGGATTCACACTAAGAATGAAATTAGTCATCGCTCCGTTTGGCCAATTATTATTATTTTTGGCAACAGTGTGATCTCATGAGCATTACCTATTTCTATTGCCTAGACAGGTAAACCGAGGCACAAAGGGAAGCGGGCTCTCATCCAAAGTCGCATACACAGTATGTAAGAAGTAATTCTGATTTTTATTTATTAATTAAATATTTTTAATTGACAGCACTTTTAGCTTACTGAAGTCACTGACTCAAAGGTGGAGGCTCAGGAAGGGGCTGCCTGACCACTCAGCTTGCACACTACTGAGGATACTCAGCCCTCGATATTAAGTGGAATTCAAACACAAGCCACCAGTGTCACACATTAGCTTCCCTTCATGCCTCCTCCCCCTGCAAGAGAGGGGGAAAAAAAGGCGTCTTAATGATGCCCAGGGGGTGCCAATAAGTTTAACTACAGTGAGTCATTTTTGTTAATGGCATTCTGGCTGATGCAGTTGCAGTAAGGAGGATGAGAGAATCTTTCACTGTGTTTTTCTAAAGCAAATATTTGGCGCTTTCATCTTCCAGTGCTTTAACATGCAATCTGTCACCAAAAAAAAACATTTACGTGGGAGTTCATGGAAAATATATCATGTTTCAGAAGAAGGGGGGTACCTATTGTACTGCTCAGAAATGTAATTCATGGAAACTGGGTTGCAAACCACACAGCTAGGTATTAATTCATCTGCAGACATGCCAACGCCATAGCTTAATACTGATGCTTCACCCCTTCCTTGCTGCCATCCCCTCCCCCCCCTTTTCTGCCCATTCTATGAGCCAGGGCTACAGCATCACAAAAATGTCTCCTTTATCACCTGTCCAAGAGCCCTCAGCAACTTCCACCCCTATCACATGAAGCTCCAGTTACCCAGCACAGTCCACAGTTTGTAGGGTGCCAGCCTCACACTGTCATCTGCCTCGAGCATCTCATACACCTGTTGGCAATGCACACTACCATTAATAAAACTGGATAAAGAATTATATAAGCATGCCTCTCCATTGTTTTCTTTTTCCTGGCTAGGAAAACCAAGAATATCATGCACATGTTTGAGCTGCTCCACCTCGTCATTATCCCGAGAGCAAAAGACAGCCACGCTTCTGGTATGTGGAGCCACGCAACCAGCACAAACACAGGCTCTTGGCTGGGCTGCCCTGAGATCACCGTGATTTGCAACTGCCCCATCAGCCGCCAGCTCTTCTTGACCACCCTGGTTGTGGCTCCCATTCTCCGCTCTGCTTTTGGCACAGTGACAGCACAGGCTGCTTTTTGTTGTTGTCGTGTTTTTTATTTCCCTTCCTTCTCTTTTGCTTTGTGCTCGGCCAAACTCCTGTCTTCCTCCCTGCCTGTTAACATGCAGCATCCACCAGAGCAGGCAGAAGAAGGTCAGCGACCAGTTGGCTGTGGCTCTGGGCAGTGGCTGCCGTGCAGGGGACCACAGGCAAACACTGCCAGCATGGGGCTGGTAGCGCGACGGCAGCATCTGGGACAGAAGAGGGCTGCCTGCACTTTGGCCACCACTGATCGGCTAATGTAGCATGGAAAATCACTAGTCGTTCTTGTAGTGACACACCAACAAAACCGAGGAATTTATTATTTTTCCCCTTGCCTTTGCCTCTTGGCTTTAAAAAAAAAAAAAAAAAAAAAAAAAAAAGCCAAAAGATCCTCCTCCGGCAAGCCCAAGAGTTGCAGATTTTTCTTTGCGTAATTCACACAGTGCCCTACTTGCAGCTGGCTAATTTCATTTGTAGTGGATTTAACACTTGACCAAAGCTAGCTCTGAGAGTGGACCTGCAATGGACTGTTAAGCAGAATGTGGTGGTTTTATGTGTAAGAATAACCTATAGGGGTCTTCCACTTGCGTTTTCAGATAATGAAGGACGCAGCTTAGGAACTTCCCATTTCTATTACTGCAAATACAAGGTTAAGCGACACACCCAAAGTCAAAAAGGGCAACAACCTCCTTGATTTGTAGTCTGCTGTTTTAATACTCAGGACAATCCTTTCCAACCTGCAGCATTTCCATTTCCAGATGGAAAACTGCTTCCCACTTAGAACACAAAAATCAGAAACAACACAAAATCAGCTGCTGCTGGTTTCTTTATTCTCTGCCTCTGCTCTTCTTCCCTTTCCTTGGTTTATACACTGGGATCAATTACCTAAATTTCTTGCTCAGCTAAAGTGGCAGGTCTCCAGTCATTACAAAGAGAGGAATTAGATTACAGAGGAATTTACCTGCTGGAGACTGCCATTACCTTCCTGAGCACAAGTGGTATACCACATTCACTCGGGCATGTCCAGCCCGTGTCAGCAATGCCAAGCATCACGGTTGCTCTGCTCCGGGGATGAGAAACCCAACGGGTTTCCACCTCCTGCTAGTCACCTAAATCCCCCCCTCTCTAATCCAAGCAGAACCAAAAGACTTACAAACCTCTGAAGCCCATTTAGTTTGCATGAAACAGCTCTGGGAATGAGATTACATTTCTCTCATCGGGGATATTTATATCTGCTTTGCAGAAAATATGAAAGAAATGAAAGGCCACAAGCCGCACACCCATAAGCCATGCATGTGGCACATGTGAACAGCAGTAGGGTCCACGATGGAGCCCACCCGACCCATTCCTACGGAGGCAGAGCAGTGAGCACCTCACCCTTGTGCTGTTTTTGGAAAATACAAGCACGGAGAAGGAGTGGAGAAGGAGGAGGAAGGGTCTTGTCTTTAACTGTTCTTCCTCCTTCATATGCAGCGTTCCCACTCCCTGCTGTGGGCAGCACCAAATCTTTACAAACCTGCAACTTTCTCATCTACAAAGAGCGGGGGCAAGAAAGCAAAGTTGCTTTATTGCTATCGTTTCACATCTGGATGTCTCCAGGGTGGCCCTGTGGGAACACGAGGCTTTCACAAGCCCTGGGACACATCGCTGGCTGAGCACAGCCTGGCACATGCCCACTCGCTGGCAGGGGGCACCCACACCAGCCTCCCACCTGGGCTGGACCAGGCTCAGGGCTCATGCTGCACTGTCCGGCCGAGATGTACTGCTGCTCGCTGAAATTGCTGCTGGTTTTCTCATCTTTTTCTAAATTGAAAATACATCTTCAAAGAGAGGAGGGGGGATCACCCCAGCCACTTCCACAAACAGCGCCGGATTCATTGGGATGAAGGGAAGCGCAACGTCTGCTCTCCTGCTCCCAGTGAGCAAAGGCCAACAACTGATTTACCACCGTTTTCAAGCCATGTTTATCCTTCCCTGGCCCCAAGTACCCCACAGCTTTTTTCTGCCTGCTGTGAAAAGCAGGTTTCTCACCTATCACTTCAGCTGGTTGTAAGCACAAGCCTGATCTCAAAACCACCGGCAATGATGACACAGTAAAATGAATGGCTACTGATTGAAGGCCCTGGTGCTCACCCTTGACCCCAGTCCTGTAGATCATATTAAATCCAACATTATCTCCCTGACAACTTTGTTTTCCTAAGAAGTGAGAGACTGACACTGGAGCCTGGACCTGAGGGGCTGAGTGAAGAGCCTGTCAGGCAGACGGTGGCTGGAGACTGGGAAGCAGGATGAAGAGGCTCAGATGCCATCAGCACCCTCCCTCATCTCTCCCCCTCCCTTCTCCTTGGAAGGATTCATGGGTATGGGTTAAAAGTAAAAAATAGTAAAAGAATAAATTAGAACTTGGACTTTGCAAAGGAAAAAATACATCTAGAGAGAACTACATTGGGCAACCTGTTCTACTCGGCCCTCTCTGAGAAGGGGTGTTGGACCCAGAAGACCTCCAGAGATCCCTTCCAACCTCAACCATTTTGTGATTCTGTAAATACCCTCTGTTACCCTTACCTGAAAAACAAACGAATACTGGGCTCAGTTTATCCTTCCAGTTTAGTTCTCTATGAGAATGTAGCCCTTTCTGTAAATGCATTTCACTCCCTTCGAGGCAAGGCAGGACCTAGACTCATTTTGAAGAGCCAGATAACACATCTCTTCTCCCTAGGCTATGTACCATGACACTGCCCACCACAGCTAGGGTGGACGTCCCTCCAAGGTGGGCTCCACAAGCCTCATCGTCACTAAGCCATCCTTAGAGGTGCCATGAGATCCACTCACCCTATTTGACTATGACATGAGGGACTTAGAAAAACTAAAAGCAAGGCACAACCGATTGTTTCCATGTGGAAAGAACTTCTCTACTCCTCCAAAAAAAGTCACTTTTGAATACATTTTGGGTAGAAATGCCAACATGCTCCAAGGTATATGGACACTGTACAGAACAGACACAAGAACTTGTTAAAGGGGGGAATGAAAAAAACTTAGATTTGTACACCTCTTTTTAACCCAACATAAATGCAGAGCTTTATTGGGTTATTTGCCTGCAAAAAAAATCACAAATTTATAAAAGGTCCTCTAAAAACACATAAACCACAGTCCAACATGGAAAAACAAGCTGTTGAAGCACTGTGTAGAAGTGAGATCATAACCATACTATTGGACCTGAGAAATGGAAAAGTCATTGTATGACTAAAGGATTAGGACTGGGCCCAGTAAGTACAGAACTTTGTATTCTGGCTTATAAATAACCCCCTCAACACACCACTGAACAAGTGGATTATGGCCTTAAACTGTTCATCAACAAAACCAGTAGTAACAACTTGACAGGAAAGAACTGCCATCACACAAAAATTTGTGTTCTAGAAATGATGGGCTATATTGAAAGAATATTTTACGGTTTAAAAGAATCAGATATTTTATCAGGTTTATGAGATTTCATTACATGAATTTAAGAGACTAGGGTTGGATCTGTTAACATCACACAGGCCATGTCTTCTATGCAGTGTCTGGCATATCAGCAATGCATTCTGGTTTAGTCATGTCTGGCGAGACTTCTCATGCTATACTTATTTAAAAATAAATTAAAATAATGTGTGTTTAAATAACATGCAGTGGAAAATCCAGGAGCAATATCATTCCATAAACACATTTAAAACTCATACACATTATATAAGTATACACGTATAGACACATACACATACAATGAGGAGGATAATTAGGCGATAAATTGTGGAAACATGATAAATTGCATTTATCTGGCACCTTTGATTGCTTCATCTGTTCTTTCCTCGCTAATCCATCTCTGTGGAGACCGGTTTCAAAGATTAAAAATCTCTGAGAAGTTTAGAAAACAGCCTTTTTTTTTTTTTTTTTTTTTTTTTTTAAATTAGCCTTGAAAGATTCATTTGCTTACCACTATAACTTTGTGCATTTTTTGCCTTTTAAGAGTAATCTTGATTCAACATGTAGAATGAGGAATATTCACTGCTGGCTTAGATGAGGAAAAAAAAAAATACACCTGTAAATAGGGTAGGAAATTTATACCCTATGTTGTAGAGAAACCTCCCTTTTCCAATCATACATTGCACATATCCAACGATCATTATGTCAAGAGAGATTTCATTCAATGTTTAACTTGGTATATGGAGATAGTGCTAAAAAGACCCTTAGTGCTAAAAAGAGCCCTTAGTGGGCTCAAATTATAGGCTGCAAGACAATGAGATCATTTGGGATATGTCAAAAAAAAGTTGGGGGGAGCGTCATCAAACCACCCTCCTCTGAACTACACAATGAGATCGGTTTGGTATCAGAAATAACCTGCTCTTAGGCAATTATAGGTGCACTGTTTTGCCTCCTGCCTCAGGACACACCCTATTATTGTCATTATTAAACCATGTTTAATGACCTAAACACAATTACTTAGGGTGACTTGCCTTTAAATCTGTATCGATAACCAAACAAAGGGAAGTGAATGTTCCATTTTCTACTGTATTTACTTACTTGGCAGTATTTGCACTACTGATTTACCAACCTTAATGCTATGTGCAGAGACGTATTTACCATCTGATTGGGAAGGAGCAGGGAAATGTGAAGGCTGGGAGGGAGCAGGACGGGCACACCCTCTTCACGCAGCAGTGGCTGCGCCACTTGGCAGGAGCAAAGCCATTCGGACAGGCCAGAATTCCTGCCAGACCATCAGTCTATTTTTATAAAAGCCAAGGTTGTTTATCAGCCTCAGTCATGAAGTCACCACCTCCTGAAAACTTTTGAAAAGCTAGTATGAAAGGAGCTTCAACCTTGTTCCTGTTAGAAAAGTCTCACTCTCATAAACAGCTCCAGGTGGGCCAGATCCAAGCTCCAGTGAAATTATTGTCCCCACCAGGTTCAGCATTTCGCTCGGCACTCCTCGCTAAAGGCAGAAGCGGGTCTGAGCACAACAGCTCCAAGCCAGCAAACCCCTCCATAGGTTTGCATAGGTGAAAGCGGGCCCTTTCAAAAGCATGGCCATAAGTATGGACTGTTGGGCTAGATGGCCTCCAGAGGTCTCTTCCAAAGGAAATTATTCTGTGACTCACATAATTAACCTTCCCCGTCACATCACGCAAGAACACTTCCCACCCAAACCCTACACGTAATGTTCTTCTACTGATTTTGATTGAGAGATAAATACAGTAATGCGTGAGGCAGAGGAAGGCCCATTATAATCTTGATTCAGCAAAGGAGTTACATTAGTAGTAGAGGGAAAGTCCATGTCATCTTCCAATACCATGGATTAAAATACCTGGCCACACCAGAAACCATTACAGGGCTGTTGTATTTTGCCCCAGGATTCCCTATATTCCCACAGAAGAGTGTTTCTTCAGATTTGTCACACAGGAACCCCTTTCACTGACAGCAAGTTTTCCAAACAAATTCTTTAGGAAAATAGGCAAATAATCTAGTCTGGTCCCCAAATCCTCCAGGGATTTCTGGACTGTATGAATTCTGAAGCATTGAAATCAAAGTCAGAATATTAAAAGAGGCACCAGGTTGAAAAGTAGATCTGTGGCATAACTAGGTTTGAGCCATGTTTTATCAACATCAGTCCATCAAAATGACACCACATTTCCTACTGTCACGCTGTAAGAAGGACTACATTTTGGAACAGTATCATTAGGAGTCAGTTAGGAATGAAACCAAATAATAATTGGAATCATTTTTGAATTTTGACTATTTTTCTATTTTTTAAATGAATAGGATTTAAAATGAAAGAAAGAAAAAAAAAATAAAAAAAAATCTCAGGAATATGAAACAGCATCTCAAGTAACAATTACGGGCAATGAAAAGTTACAGAACTCCATTACCAACTCATCGGCTGATTAGGCAGAAAGTATGTAGCTATTCCAGTAAATTTAGGGTGCTACCTGAACTTAATGTTCTGAAGGTGACAAAATCCACAAAGAATATCTTTGCTGGGTGAAAGGATATTCTGGTTAACAGCCTCACTTCACTTCTATGCCCAAGCTTTTGGAGAAAGGCTTGCACACACCTAGAGCAGGAAACATTGATCCTCCTTTGGAATACATTTGAACTCCCAAAGGCAAGAAATGAGGGCTAAACAAAAGTAAATCACTTCACAGCAAAATAAAGCATTAGAAAAATAATCTCATGAGCTTCGTTAAGCTTCATTAGAAAATGCAGAGCTACCGCCAACAAAATACAGGAAGATATTACGTCAAGACAAATAAATCAATAGACCCCTTTTCTCCTCCAAGCTAGGAAGAAAGGGGCACGGAACCAGCCGACATGCACTCTTTGACAAAAGCCTCCGTTAACTCTTCTCAGGGGGTCAATTGCATTGTGGTTTAATATAATAGTTAGTTGGAAGCATAAACAAATGAGGACTGTCAGTTTGAAGGGGGACATGACCGTTGCCTTAGTATTGACCATCACAAGGTCAACAATGACATGTTCTAACAGCTAGCAGGATTACAGAGTCACAGAACAGACGAGGTTGGAGGGACCTCTGGTCTAGGCCGAGTGCCCTGCTCAGAGCAGGGTCAGCTTCAGTAGGTTGCTCGGGGCTGTGTCCGGTCAGATTTTGACATGATGGAGATGCCACAACCCCTCTGGGTAACCTCTTCCACCTACGTTAAGTGTTTAATGAACTTTAAAGTAAAAAATAATACTATTTTTTTAAATCTTGCTTACTTTAATATATAATTTCCTGTATTCCAGTCTGTGCCCACGACCTCCTGTCCTGTCACTGGGCATCACCTAGATCTATCTTCTTTTACTCCCCCCATCAGGTCTTTATACATTGATCCCTACTGAGCCTTCTCTTTTCCAGGCTGAACAGTCCCAGCTCTCTCAGTGTTTCCTCACATGAAAGGTTTCCTCACCTCTCATCCTGGTGAACTCAGCACTGGACCCAGCACTCCACAACTGTCTCACCAGGGCTCAGTGGAGGGAAGGATCATCTCCCTTAACCTTCATGCCATACTGCCTAACAAAGCCCAGGATACCACTGGCCTCCTTTGCCACAAGAGGATATTTCAGGCAGATGTTCAACTTCTGTCCAACAGAATGCCCAAGTCATTTTTATTTGCAAAGTTGCTTTCCATCTGGTCAGCCCCCTGCCGGTGCGGGTGCATAGGATTATTCCTCCCCAGGGGCAGAGCTTCACGGTGCCTTTTCTTGAAATTCATGAGATCCTTGTTAGCGCATTTCTCCATCCTGTTGAGGTTCCTCTGAATGGCAGCACAGCCTTCTGGTGAATCAGCCACTCATCTTAGTTTGCTGAAGGTTCACCATGTCTCATCAACTACGTCTTTAATGAAGATGTTAAACAGCACTGGGCCCAGCATCAACCTCTGGTGTTCATCATTAGCAACTGTAGCTCCCCAGATACTCCTCCTTCCCCTTCTTGAAGACAGGGTGACATTTGCTTTCTTCCAGTGCCCAGGAACCTCTTCCAATTGCTATAACTTTTCAAAATGAATCAAACCTTGCAATGAAAACGGTCAGTTTACTCAGCACTCTTGGACATATCCCACGAAGTCCCATAGATTTGATGGTCTAGTCCTATAGTCCCTAACTGACTAGCCTGATTCCCCATCAAGGTATTTTCCTTGCTTTGGACTTTCCCACTGGTCTCAGAAGTCTGGGATTCGAGAAGGCAAATCTTACCAGTAAAGGTGGAGACAAAGGTGGCATTGGATACCCAGGCCTCTTCTGTGTCCTTTGTCAACATGTCTGCTGCCCTTCTCAGCAGTAGACCCACGCTTTCCCTAGTCTTCCTTCTGCTCATGATGTACCTGTAGAAGCCTTTATCTTTGCCTTTCACATCGCTCACCAGATTCAACTCCAGGTTGGTCTGGATTTTCCTAATTCTACTCCTGCATGCTTGGACATTGTGTCTTTATATCCCTCCTGGGTCCCCTCTCTTTGCTTCCACAGCTTGTATTCTTCCTTTATACCTTTGGGTTTCATCATAGCATCATGTTCATCCTTGCAGGTCTCCTGATATCTCTGCTCATTAGGACAGACCAGTCTTGAGCTTGAAGGAGGTGATACTTGAAAGTCAACCAGCTCTCCTGGATAGCTCTTCACTCTGGGACCATATCCCATAAGATTCTTCCAAGCAGATCTCTGACCAGGACAAAATCTTCTCTTCTGAAGCTTTCCAGAAAGCTGTTTTTTTTCCTTCAGAAATGAGTTACCCTGGTCTTACATATGCCGACTAAGCAAGAGAAACTGCCTATAAAGTTATCCCTCAGTTACTGCACCAGATAATCACCCTAACCCGACCGATGCTTCTGCAAGGACAAGAAATGCATGGGCACCCACACTGGGCCTTCTGGGAGGGGAAGGGCTTGATGTGCTCCCACGCAGCCAATCTCCCTGCGTCTTTCCTAGGAATTGTGGTCGAATAGGCCTGCCGTGCTAAATGCACGGGCATGTTTGCAAGAAGGTTTACAAGGCTAATCAGGAGGGCCCTTTAGCCTGAATCGTCACTGCAGAGTGGGCAAGTTGCACGTCTGAGTTGAAAACAGCATGCGCGCTTCAAGGCTTAAGACAACATTGCCAAGCTAGTCCGGGCTATTTTTCTGGGTGTTGCCCTAACATCTTGATCAGCCACAGAAATGTCTCAGCTGGAGTTTAGTCATGCTTCTGACCCAGACTAGCTGGCACCACTGGGTTAAACAAAGGGCAGCCCTGCCTTGCCTCCTTCCTGAGCTCAAATTAATCAATTCATCCTTGCAAATATCAAAAGGATGTGAGCACCTGGATGGAGAGGGGTTATTGCTAGGGAACAGATCACAGCTCCAGATTTAAAGTGTTGTCAAGAAAATATCCTTAATCTACAATAGTTGTACAAAGGAGTTATTGGACATCCTCACCTCCGTTTCTTCAGAAATTTAAAAATAGATTTGATAAAAATACACCACAGCAAGGAATCCTGTTTTGCCAGAATAATGAAAAGAAAAATTTAGAGTGTCTTACCCCATTTTAACTTCTGTGCTTGTTGCTCTAATTATGGTGATCATAACCTGGAAACGGGAACAATGCTAGCTCTTCCCCAGCAGCTTGGAGCATGGTGTCAGGGCTATTTTTACCTATTAATAGATCCCCAACTTGTCACAGAGAAAATATATTGAGCAACAAGTCTAGCAGCCTCAATTCTGATCACATGATCAGTCTTAAAAAAAAAATAATAATAATAAAGAAAACACACACCACTTTTGTTTTTGATAGAATAAATTAGCATGCGAATATGAAACAGCATTCCACAGACTCCACTCTCACATTATGTTGTATATCCTGCATGCATATGTAAAATACAGAATATAACACACATTCAGAGGACTTGCAGTGATTACTAATTGGGTACAAAATGTATATACTGCTTCTTTTCTAAAAGCTACAACATTTGTGCTTGAATTACTTGTCATCCAGGTAGCAGTCGGGTGTTCATCCCGCTACTCTAAAAAGTTATGCAGCTGCACTGAGTTCTGTCTTTCCGGAGATAAAAGCATGTCCTGAATATTCTTTATTCTTCAGGGCTACTAATTTGAACAGACCTGTCACTCTAAGTAGAGGGAGTTGCGGAATATTGACATTCTATTGAATTATTTAAGATAAATTAACAATGTTTCACATCCTAGGAGATTGCTATTTGCAGAAAAAGCCTGACATACTTGTGTTCAGACCTAGTAGCCCGAGTGTGAAGAAGTTACAATTTATAAACTATTTTCCATTCTGCATGGAAAGAACCAGGAGACACACCAGCTGACTGCATGTGACTTGCCTCAGCACTGCAAGCAGAACAGAGAGTTTTGAATATTTTATTCTGCTTTTTACAGATGGCAAGGACAGGAGTTATGTTACCGTGTTGCCAGTTTATGGCAAAACCAGTCCCCTCCCAGTCAACAGAGACAAAATGTTGATGATTAGGCTCGAAGCTAAGGGATGCTCCTTCCCTGTCAGCAGGAGTCATGTTTAGACTTATAAAAGGGTTAGAAGGCAGAAGCACTCCTGCTCTGGCAATCCCGCGATGGAAACCTGAATACTGCTGCAGTTTCAGGGCCCTGACTGTAGGCAAGAGCTGGGATGCCATCAGCTCCGGGCACCTTTGTGGTCGCAAAACACTCCTGAGCATCCATCCATGCGTAGGCACGGACCCTCCTAATGCTGGAAAGTTTGGAGCAAAAGTTCACCAATAAGCAGGTAGCGTTGAGTCTTTGTGGTTGCTGTTGTACGGGAGTTCAAGCCTAGATATTCATAATGTTCACGCACAAAAAATAACAGGGCTCTATGAATCACCACCATAATTCCCTCGGCGAATTATGGGCTTCAGCTGATGTACAGAGAAATGCTGTCCAGGATCCAACGCCAACTCGCGCTGGGTGGGTATGCCGCCTTTCAAATCCTCACCAGGCAGACTGCGGAGCGCTAGCCAGGAAAAGCGTACGTATGGCTGCACACACAGACACGTACCCGGCTGCGCATGTGTATATTACTTATTTATTTTTATGTATGTGTGCTGTGTGCATGGGCAGAGTGAAACTTCTGAAGCATGTCCCTTACCTAGACAACGACACTTAAATAAAAATAAATAATAAAAATAATAAAACTTCTCTGCAGCATACGGATGTTGAAGAGAAGGGCTGTTGAGGATGGATGTCCCCAGAGGACAGAAGGCAGTACCCATATCTCCTTGTACATCATCATGTGTTTGTCATCAAGACCCAGAGGACCAGCAAGGTGCCGACACATTGCAGCTCACACTCAGAAATAACCCGGGCAAGCAGGAGCAGCAGCAGCAGCAGCACACGTGCTGGGGACGGGGACGCCGGACGAGAGGTGGGGACAGACGCAGACTCAGCACAGCGGGGAAGGAAGCCCAGCCTTCCATCCACCCTGAGACCTTTGGCCACGCGGAGGAGCAATCCGGCATCGCAGGGCACAGTACCCCGTTCGCAAACATCATGCTGAGTCACTAACCATGCAGGAGAGACTGTCAACTGGAGATTAGTGTGAATTTATAGCTTGGGTCTCTTATTTTTCTTAATCATGGTAATGACTCATTTCCTACCCACAGGGGCGAAGGGCTGGCTATAAAACCTCCCATTGTTTCTCACTTACCTGGTAAGAGGGGGATTAAAATGGGCACTTACTTGGGCTTGCAGTTTCTACAGAAAATTATGTAGGAGTCTGGGGAAAGATTTCAAAGACAGGAATATGTGCATGTGTGTATGTGGAGAGTGGCTCCAAAAGAAAATGAAGGAAAACAAATGCGTTTAATCTTCAGTTTAGCATTATTTGGATCATCTTCTATATGTAAGTGGATATACAGCTATAAACTTGCAGACATAACTGTAAGCACACACAGAGCCAAAAAAGTGTGCATGCCCACACTGGGGCTGAGGAGCGCCCTGGGTTACTTTGTCCATCCAACCTGCATGTGCCTGCCAGCATATTCTCTCTCAAAGCTTCTGCATCTCCCACATGCTTTAAACAGCCTCTTTTCCAGACCCAGAGTGCCACAAACTTAAAAAACAAACAAGAAAAACAAACAAACAAACAAACAAAAACCACCACACCAAATATTCACATATGTTTTTGTGGTTCTGATTTGACAAAAACCAGTCACCAACTAGGGACAGATTTCAAAGGCCAGCATTTCCAAACTCATTAGAAGTTAGAAAACCAATGTGTTTTGTAATTGATTAGATAACCAAGGGAGACTAAGACATCAAATACTAATCAGTCAGCACCCCAACAGGTATTTTAAATTCTAAATATTGCATTTTCCAAAATGCTGTGAATTTTATGGGTAATCTCCAGTAGCATCAATACAGTCAGATTCGTGCTAAAGAAGAAACTAATTTCATATAAATGAGGGAAAGATCACCTCTCAGAAACTCAGAAGCACTAGAGAAACATTTATTTTTTTTTTGAACAGCTTAAGTAGAGCTTTGCTACCACTTGTTCCTCACCATTTAACTTATCAGTCCCCAAATCATACTAATTAAGTGTTTAGTATACAGAGCAAACCACATAAAGAAACTTCTTGCTCAGGAAAAACGCCAAACACTACATGGAGCTCTGGTGAGGTCTTCTCCCACCTTCCATGAATCATTATGCTTTCAAAAGAGCAGTGTGATCCACAAAAAGGGTTGACATAACAATTCCATCTTTTTCAACACATAGGCTTCCTATTATGTGTACTTAACAACTTATTTGGAGCACCTTCATACCAAAGGATGAGGGCCATAATAAGTACTTTGAAGTAGCAACCTTAAAACACAGGGCTTATGTACACAATTGAAATGATTACAGTTCAGGAGTTACCAAGCTCCAGCTAAGCTCCTGCACCTCAGCTGATGCGTGGAGCTTTATTAACTCCCGGTATTTCATAAATCTAAACAGGGATTAAATACAATTTATTTTCAGAAAGTGCTGAAGTTTCTCTTCTGAGTACCAAGCTTACCAAAAGCCTCCCAAGTTGGGTGTCCAGCAACACTTCTCAGTTTGAAAAACCTGCCCAACATGGTTACACCTTTAACTCTTGGAGATACCACCACAACCACTTGACTACAGAAAGCAAGTACAGGAAGCAACCCCTGTCTGATTCATGCGTTATTAAACACAAGTTTTGATTACTGGTTGCTATAGTAGGAAATATTTCATATTTCATTACCCCAGTTGATACAGATGTAGCCCTAAGTCGAATTAGATGTAAAATATGTGCAAGGGCACCGAAGTAACAATAGTAACGTGGGACTCTTTTAAAGGAAAAAATGCACCTCAACATTGGTAATTTTATATCTCCTCCCTCTGCCACCCCAGTTGCGGTGTATAGTGATACAGATGCAAGAACCTTGAGGAATTCAGTTTATGATTTCAGATCTCAGGCTAGTTTTTACAGTCCTGACAGTACCCAGCAAAAAATGGAAAGTGACGTGAAAACTGAGCAAATACGGATTCAAAATGTCACTGAGAACAGAACATGGGAGCACATCACTGCATCATTTTTATAAACATGTTTTCAGAATTATACTTCAAAATAATACTTTAAATACTCTTTCAGTACATCTGTTTAGCCACAGTAAAAAGAAAAAAAAAGCATTTATTGGAGACCACTGTGTTCTCTTGAAGTAGAAGAGGAGCATGACTATTGAAGGGCTTGTACAATTGAGACACTGGAAGAGCTTTGAAAAAATATTAAAGAAAAGAAAAAAAAACTGCTAGAGTGTTCTCTTTCTCTCTCTCTCTCTCTTTTTTTTTTTTTTTTAATGTAATAAACAGTAAAACCTTAAATTGCAAGGCCTCCAGTCAGGTCATGCTGATCTTAGTATCTCTAATTCTCATCCATCTTACCCGCCACTGAAGGTGGTGTACCTTTGATGTGAACTAATTACATTCGAAACATTTTGTCAAACAGCTTAATGCAGATGCCAAATAAGCTCTGTCTGTCTAAACAGGGCTTTAGACAACTTATCACTTTTGGTGTTAACTAAGAGCCAAGTTCCACTTCAAATAGAATATTATGCCGCACAGAGAAAGATCTGCATATAAAACTTCAGCCTAAAAGAGGGTTAAAAAGCCACATTATTGGTTTTTATTTCAATGCTGCTACAGTCTCATTGTCCTGACTAGAATGGGCATTATTGTGTTTGTGTGTATGAACACGTGTGCAACAATAAAATACACAATGCTGAAAGCAAGATTTCTTTTATCTGATAAAACTATCTACATGACAAGAAAAAGTGTTTCAGGATGAGGCATTCTGTTTGCAGCATCACTTCAAAATCTCCTCAAAAGGATCCTGTTTATTAAAAATGTATTAAAAAGAACGATTATTGCAAAACAAAAAACAACAATGCGTGTGGGAGGGGGGGACAACTAAAATTATGCACCCAAGCACTGGAACCTGGGGTGCTTGAGGTAAGAGAAGATTGTTCTCCTAATCCTGTAAGTGAAAAATGTTCTTTCACGCCTTGGCAAAATATCTACATTTTCTCCCTGGGTGAGGGGAGGGGAGGTTGGGGAAGGCAGTTGGGAAAGACGAAGAAATGGAAACCTCTGAAGGGTACCAGAGTTCACCCACCACAGTTCTTAAGAGACCTCCTACTTCAATTACTTCTGCAGATGCTCGCACTCGTTTAAAAGAGCTCTCTCGTCTTTTCTTAAATAAATAAATAAATAAAAATCTAACACTGACAAATCAAAAATACATATTCTGGCACATCTTGATGAAACAACATCCCTCCCTGCTATGGCCCTCCACTGTTCTCTCATTAGACCACTTTTCTACCGTGTGTTCTCGTACCTTTTCTTTGATGCACAAGTACAATCCATTCTTCTTCTTCCATCAGGTTTGGCTCTTAAGCATGCCAGTACTGATCTGAAACCCTTTGCTAGACTTCTGCATGAGTTTTCAGCAGGGTCTGGTTCATAGAAGATTACTTCTTTTCAAGCAGTAGGGAAAGGTTACAAGTTTTCCTACAAACGCACTGTCCCGTAGACTCAGATGCATCTCATTTTAAAAGTTTGAATGCCTCTGGAAAAATTTTCTTAAAACCAGCCAGAAAGGATCAGCTTTGAATCTAGGGAGCACTGTTCGGTTCCTCTCATACTGGTGAATATTATAGCCTTTTAAAATGCAAACATTATATACCATTGCAAAGGGGAAAAAAAGCTAGACTATTTTCCCCACTTAATGCCCCTGTAATCCTACAGTAATACTTCACTCCACCTTATCCCACTTCTTCCCGTACTCCTCTGTTTCCATGAGCAAAAGTTCTGCCTCATGGTGGCCTTAGATCAGTTCCATTTTCCACATTCAAATTAATTAGGAAAAAAAAAAAAAAAAAGGAAGTGGGGTTGGAGGGAACTGTTCCTAACTCATCCCAGATCTCTAGTTTGGTTCACACCTGCCCAAGCACAAAGCGGAGGCCAAGAATTTCCACTGCTCCACTTCCCCAACACTGCTGGCTGAGCTCGTTTAAGCTTGGGAAGCTACAGCATCCTCCAGTTCAATTGCTTCCTAGAGTCTGAGAACACAATGAAAATGAAGTATCTGATAATTAAATAAGAGGTGATAATCAAGATATACACTTCCAATTGCAGAAAAAATGAATCGCTACTTCCTTGCCTGGGAATTTAACCAGATTTTCAAGACATTACCAAGTCCCAGAAATCACTGCAAACTGCAGAAATATGTAGGTTGCTCTCCCGCATCTGTTCATACCCTGTCTTCTCACTTGACTTTCTCTTTTTCCCTAGAGCAGATCTGCTGCGGTTTCCAGCACTGTAAGCCATCATTCTCAGAAGGAGTGGATGGGAGCACGGCACATGGCAGAGACCCCGCAAGCTCCCCAGTGGCTCTCCGTAAGTCATCACCTCCGTTCCCACCGGGAACGTGCTCTTCCCTTGGTCCTTGCCATTGCCCTTCTCCCCAAGGAGCCAAACCCCGCCCGGGCCCTGCCTTCACCTCCCCTGCACCGCCACGCGGCTCCCACACGGTTCCTCGTGCGGTGAGCTTCCAACCACCTCTGCAGGGAGCCCATAACACTCAAAGAAACCACTTCTAATGCTGCATGCTCTCTCCAGCAAACTCCCCAACCCAAAGGCACCAGTCCCTGCCAAGAGCAACAGATTAAAACCAATTTAAGAATTTAGGAGCATGTTTCTGAGTTTTGCAGAGCCAGTGCATGCTAGCAAAGCAAGGCTGCCTCATTACACGTTACCCTCTCACATCTTTCTACATTTGGCCTCACTTGAAGACTCCCAGCTTCCAGAAGAAAATCACATTTATCAGCTCCAAGCATGACTAGGTTTCTAAAGGTCAAATTTCGGCCAGAAACAGGGAGGTGCCCCATAACAGAGGACAAACCATAAACGGCAAATAATCAACCACTGATGCAGGGGTTAAAGACAAAATCCTGTGGGCGGATGATCTGCCAACCGCTAACAACATTTACAGTTAGGCAGAATCCAGCAGTAAAAGGGCAAGCAAAGGCCACAGTTTTAGGGTGTAAAGTATTTGCAAAAGGCTCAGGGAAAGACACTCCCCGCTGGTGGCACCCTGCGCAGACACAGGCAGGCAGATGGGGATGATGCAGCACGGCTGGGTTCTGATCTGCAAAACCCTCGTGCTTAAGAGGTTATGGATGTCCTAAAACGCTTGTGACATCCACCACCCCTTGGCCAGAGAGGAGAGAATAGCAGCACACTGGTACCTGGGACCTCACACAGCCACTGCCAGGAAAAGGTACCCACTAGAGAACCAGCGGTGTGAATTATCTCATGTGCTCCCCTGCCACACGAGGGTTTTAGAAACAAGCCACAGCGGAGGTCAGGAAAGGCGTTCCTCGGCAGAACAGCAAATACTGACAGAAGGGTGCAAGGCAGTGAAGTTGCTCCAGGATCAAAGTGCTGCTCTGTAATCTCCATTATTGTGCCTCGTAGATATTTTAAGCAAATCGATCTGATCTCATCGCTGTGCCTACTAATGTTTTAAAATGCAAATAGCAGTTTCCCATAATAGTACCTAGATTTCTCTCCTGGAAACGTCTTTATAATTCACATCTTATTAGCCACAAGAATTCCAATTACACATCTTCTCTTCTAATTCCTACCAGCTGATTATTAGCATTAGATGATAATAGAGCATTTTCTGCTAATATATTTCTTAATAACATCAAACTGCAGAATGCCTTTGTGGTCTAATAATTGAATAACTGCACTGAAGAGAGTACTAAATTACTGGAAAATGTTTTACTTTAAGTCTTTATTACTGTTCAAAAACATGGAATATTTAAAATGCACTCACAGTTTAGCCACATTCATCAGGCAAGTTATATCTGCAACCAAAGAGAAACGAAACCAAGCTGCTTAAAGATCAACATGTAATTCCAGTTTTGGATGTTTAAAGGGGAAGGACGAGACAGCTACATCCACATGTACATACAGATGATACACAGTTTAATATCGAGAAAAGACCAAAGCATTGAGTTTCTGGGTTTTGTTAGCAGATATATTACTGTAGAGAGAGATAGCCTACGATGTGCTCCAGGACTGCACGTTCCACCCGTTCCCAACACAGGCGGGTATCAGCTGCTAATTTACAAAATATTTTTCTTTGATTTGGAGGACTGTTAACAAGGAACATTAAAGCGAGAAAGCAGAAAGGGCTACAGAGAACGGTGCACGCTGGAGAACACTGTCACAGCAGAAAACATCCTCCTATGTTTATGTTGCAAAACTTAACCACTAAAAGAAGTTATGACTAATGGATCCTGCGGTGCTGGGGACTCTCTAAATTAGCCATTGACTCCTGTAGAAAGAGCAGAGCTCTAGGGCTGGGCTAGGCACTGCAAGTCACAATTAAGGAATGATAATGGGAAGCATGAGGTAGCTTGAAGTTCATCTTCCCTCATCCTTCCAGGCTCATGGTGCCATCTCTGCCTCCCCCCGGCCCCCTTTCCAAAATGTGCAGAGGGGAGCCCGCATCTACGGCCTGGCACGCGTGCCTAGATAAATGGTATCTCGGCTGGGAAGAGTTCAAGGCAACCGCTTCAAGTGAAGAAGAAAACAAGCAAGGCACGGGGAAGAAGAGTTCACCTCTTTATTCGGTATCCTGTGTGGTGCAAATACACCCAATTAGATGTGTCCGTGTAATTTTCACATCAAACATCATGAACTCCATACTCGACTCCCAAGGCAACTAATTGCATGGCTCACAGTGGATTTTCCCAAGTTTTTGAGAACACTGCCGGCACTCTTCAATAAAGCCATTTAACATAACAGAAGGTTAAAGTGAGACACAAACACTTGCTTTTTTTTAATTTACACCTTTCATTTACTTCCACAGAAATGTCAGGAAAGGGCTGAGATATTGTGTGATGTACTGTCATGCATGCTTCCTTTTAAGAGCTGGGTTAAAAGACAAGGATTGGATTAAGAGAATGTAATCAAGATCTATACCTTTAACAAATTTTTCGACAGTCAGAAGAGGGTGCATGCTCAAGGGCATTGATCTTAACGTGTCTTCAGAACAAAGAACGAGCGTCCTGTCTTACATATTTACAGACATGAAAACAGGTGGTGGGGAGAATCTGCAAATGTAATGACTTCAGATGATCTTTTTCAAAAATCAGGTAGAACCGGCCTACGCCGCAAGGATCAGGCTAGTAAAAGACTGCCTGGGCACATTGCACCAAGCATTACAAACCTTCCCAGCATGAGAAACTATTAGCTTTTATTTCATTATATTTATGCGGTTGTAATCATTTTTTTTGATGAATGCCCTTCACGAGCGACTAAACTACAAAAGAGGCCTTTGTAAAGTAGGCCTAACACCGTGGCGCAGGGAGAGGAGAAGGCAGCGTAGGATGCGCTTGGCGTTGCTTGATTAATCATTTGGCATCGCTCTGTAGGTCGCATTTGCAGCTGGCAGGGTGATATTTGCATCCAAACTCAGCGAGCTATTGAAGCACGTGAATAGTCCCACAGATTTCACGTCAAGAACATGGTTTAGCACCTTTAGCACCCGACTGAACCCTGGCCCTAACTGCAGCTCCCCTGGGTGAGGGATCCCGGTGGCACCCCATCATCCCGCATCACTGCTGCTCAAAGGGAAAGCCACACAGACCTGTCTCCTCACAGATCAACAGCATGATCTTCTCCCTTCTTCCCAAAGGCATTTCCATAGGGATGATCAGACACTACACAATAAGTATTACCCTCCTGTTCTCCTCTTCCAAAAGCCTCCTTAACAAAACTTCCCCACGTAAACCTCATAACTGCTGGAGGAGGGCATCCCACTTGATATCCTGGAAACCCAGCAAATAACAGAGATGTTAAAACATGCAACAAAGACCCCAGTGGATTCAGAAGAGCCTCTAGCAGTGCTGCCAAGGCCCTGTGTCACTGCAATTTATTTTAATGTGCGAGTGCTGTAATTTACAACCGGGCTAGATTAGCGTGCACAGAGCGGGGAGAACCCACGGCTATTATAAAAATCATATAAATAAGGGTTTTAATTAAAAACATCATGCAATACCCAAAACGATTACTTAAAGGAGTAGGAAGGAGAGGGCTGAGTTTTTCCCTTACATTTTTAAGGACAGTTTTTGAGACGGAGCAGGAAAAACAAGAGAAATGGCAAAGAGGCGTACCACAAAACTCCAAACTGAGCCACACCAGAAATAAATTGTGTGTGGAAAAAAGGAAAGGTTTCCAACAAGATGATGGATGCCTTCTTACCGAAAGGAAAAGTGAGGTTATGACAGTAAAACTCACTCAGGTGCCAGTTTTATCTCCACCTGTAAGGCTGGCTCTCCAGTTTCACAGAGGTACAGCGGTGTCGCCCGATGTCCCCTTACCCAAGGGCCTCCCAGACTCGCTACGTTCCCAGCTGAAAACCTGCCAAAACGAGCTCCACAGGAGAAAACAGGGGAAGCCAAAACTGTGCTGACTCTGGTTAGCAGAAAGCAGAAGCGTATCCCAAAGCTGTCCGCAACGTCTCACAAGAGGGAGAAGCAGGTCTAGTGTTTAAATTGCAAAAGTAAGTTTATATTAAATACTATAAACTCATATGGGGAACACATGGGATTAAAGTCGCTGGTGAGCCACTATCCTAGCCCTGACTGCCACCGCCTTTGGAGGCCTTCCCCAGAGGAACTGAATTCGCACGTCCGGAGAAACATGGACAGAGCTGGAGCAGCAGAAATGTAGGAAACGTAAAGAAAAGGCCATGCTGCAGCACGAGTCCTGTGCATGCACTCATCATACTGCAGCCAGTGCAAGGAGGCTGGGCTTCATCTGCTTCCCCAGAGGAATGGAGGAAGAGCTGCCAAGGTCACTCGGGGTATGCGGTTGGCTGATGTAAAAATTCACAGCATTTCCTAACCCTTGCGGGGAGCACATGGTCTCCCGGAGCAGATTTGCTGGCTCCTTGCATCGCCGCCCCGTCCCCAGACGTAGCGGTGCAGCAGCAAACTTCAGCAGGAGGACAGTGGGGGCTGCAGCAACGCAGACCAGAGCCTTTCGAAGGGTGCGAGCAGACTGCAGCCACTATCTCTGCCTGTGGGTTGCAGTAGAGACAACGCATTCATTTTGCTGTGCCTTGCGAGGGCACTCCCTCTTCCCCCCTACCACTCCCCACAAGACCACTAGCATTTTGAATTAAGTGTTATGTGTAAGTATTTCATTCACCCTTAGAGAGATATGGGCCAAACCAACGTGCATCGCTGTCAAGAATCCCGCTGCCTTAGCCAAACTCAAATCATTTATTTCTGGTGTTGTTACCCAAAGAAATTGCCTATTTAACAGACGAGAACAGCAGTGTAACAGAGACCAGACACTTGGAAATTTAGTACAACATATGAAACAGTGTCTCGCAGAATGGTAATTAAAAAAATGAACATAAAATTGACTTGGCTAAGAACACTGTCATATGGCTAAAATGCACAAGCTAAGCATATGTTAGGCATTGTACGGCGTATCCGCACGGGTATCCCAAGGCTCGGTGTTCAGATAGCTTGGATTTAACTGTCTTAGAAATACCACTGTCGGAAGGGGGTTTAGAGCCAAAATTAAATGGGAAGCCATTCCTTCCTTCAGTAGGAGAGAATAATCATACTGGAAGGTCTCAGAACTATTAGGTTCGTCAGAGGGAATAAAGTCATTTATTTATTAGTTGAATGCTCCTTAGCACACAGGAGTGTTTGGAATAATCTAAACTCCGTATTTGGATTGGGAAGAAAGAGCTTATTGTTTGCTGGGGAGGGGGAAGCTCTGGTGGTAGCAGACACCTAAGTAGAGAAGGGGCTGTTGTGCTCTCAGCTGCAGGGGAAAAAAATACTTCTGACAATGTGCAAGGTCTCTCTCCCCAAACAATATGGTGACAAGACAGGGCACAGCAATGTCCGAAGCCATCACAATCCATTACACTGAGAGCGCTACTGGCAGGGAGATTAAGCTTTATTAATAAAGTATTTAACAGTCTAGCCCTGACTTTCTATTACATCTGTCCATGCACAGCCACTTGCATCTGTGCAAGATGAGCACTTGGCACCGATGGACGTAGCTGGTCTCAATAAATAAAAAAAGAGTATCTGCAGATTTAATTGAGCACAGCGAGGGCAAGTTATTTTGTGTGTTATGGTTGGTAGCATTAACGTGAAATTCTAAAGGCACCTCTGTAAATCACAGGACACATCTCCAGCGACTCTTCTTGCCGTTACAAGCTAGGCAGTGGAAGAACAGAGAGGCTGGATTTTAAGACTGTTCTCCTAGAAAACTACTGCAGTTTGTATGAGAAACGGGGGACTTATAAATACTGAAAACCCACATCCCTCTTCAGAGAGACAGTGTCTGACAGGACAGCTACAGGACAGCCCACACCGCTTACTCTCAAGGCCCTGATTTTGCTGTCCCTCTCTGAACACTGTCAGGTCACAGCCAAGGTCCAAAATATCATTGCCTTCTCTGACGAGGTGACATCCTGGGTGCCTGCAGACAGCCTTACAAACACAGCACACATTTGCTTGGGAGAAACAGCGAGCAATCCTGTCGTTAAAGTCACTCCAGAAACTGGAGGAGATGCACAGCCCACCTCCTCTAATGATAATGCTATCGCAGAAGGGACACAACCTCGGCTCTCACTGCTTCCTCTGGGAGGCAAGCACCAAATCCTCTGCATCTGGGCAGTGCTGACCTGTGGGACTTCAGGCTCCAAATGCAGCGAGGCTGGGGAGGCTGCCTAAGAGCTTGTGGGCAAGTGCTCAGCTCTTGCCAGCTTCCCTTGACTGTGTCATCGAGAAGCAGCGCCACAGGGAGTTCTGGACACCCCGAAGAGGACAGGCAGATGACAGCCTGTTCAAGCAACATCCCACAAAGCTAGCCCAAGACAGAGCAGTGACCAAAAGGAAATGAAGAAAACGGAACTGTTTTAAAAGACACTTTATGTTCAACTAAAATTTGCTAAACTGGAAATGGTTTTAATTACATGCTTTTAAATGCTGACAAAGAAATTGCCAGAGCGTTTTCACAATATGACAAAGATAAGGTTGTCTGGATTGGGCCAAACAACTTTTCCTCTCCTCCCCTTTTCCCTAACCTATCTCCCTGCAGCTCCAAGAGAGGACGAAAGGGGAGGAGGAATGCAAGCACAGAGCATGCAGAGTTGGAAGCGACTGCTGTAAGAGCAAAGGCAACAACAGCCATGACAGGAGAAAGTGGAAATGGCTCCGCCAGAAAGGGAAGGAGAGCTCCTAGATGGGCTGGAATGAACGTCCCCTGCAGGAGGACAACACGCTTCTGAGCACTGGCATGTGATGACAGGGGAAGACACAAGTTTGACATTGACTGCAGATGGAAGGAAATTCATGAGCAAAGCATGATACATACACATTGTTGTACCCAAATCATAGCCAGGAAGCAAAAGGCATGTTCTACACCCATGCAATGCATTTCACTTCCTCCCCTGTTCCCACTCAGCTCTTTGGGAAGACAGAATCAGTACTGCATCATTCTTATTCCCCCCCCCCCCCCATTTCATCAGTGGCTAGACAATGGAAAAGTTTTCTTTTGTCCCAGCCTGGATACCAAATCTGCATAGATCTAACTCTTCTAGAAAAGGAGCCAGTGAAACACCTAGCAAGAACACAATGCCGGCTAACAAAAGAAAAGCTCAGGGCTGATAAAAATCAAGCCTCACATGAGCTTGTTTCAGGTGGCTGTGTGAGGGAGGAAACTGCTTCTTCAAACAATGGGCGGCCGCCTGCCACCGGCCCGATTTGCACTGACCGCATCCCGGCTGGGGCGGTGAAGTCGTGCTGCGCAACTGGTTGGGTCCAGCCCAAAGGGTATGGCCAAGAAACAGTGGACTGGAGTCAACAACTGCAGTGCCACACCACACCGATATCCCCAGCTGGTAACGAACTGCAGATACGGCTGGACAAGACCCAACAGAGCTGCTGCCTCCGATGTGAATCCTCCCAGCAGGCTTCGGTGTGCTCCCTTTTCTGGCAACTGCAGCATCGTGCTTCCAGTCGCTCAGTGTTTTCCAGGATGCACCTCTTCCCCCTAGTTTCCTTCAATGCTCTGGAAGCCGTAAGGCATTGGGAGTTAAAACAGCACACTTCGTCACTGCCCTGAGGAGAAACATCATCTGCCTCAGCACCCTTGGGATCTGCAGACTAAGGTGGACATTCAGCCACCCAAGCCTTTGTATGATGAACTTCAGCAGTCACCAGCCTCAGCATTCAAATGCAGCTCCCCAGACCAGCCTCTTGCAAATAGCAACTCAACATGGACACAGAGCTGCCGATTTTTAACCTGTTCCATTTTGCTAAAAGAAGGTAGGGGTCCTAAAGGAAGAAAGTCAGTCCACCAACTTATTAGTTCTTGTTTGCCTTTACCTCCTGAATCGCCAGCTGCTTAGGAACAGGCCACCCACGCTCACAAGTCAGAAGCCCCTGGCCTCAACTTTCCGTTCCCTCCGATGCTGAGCAACAAATGCAAAGGTGAAACGTGACCCTGAACTACAGCCTGAGACGTTTGAGCACTTACGGATACTCAGCTCAACCGAGGCAGTTTTCCTGTAGGCAGCTTGCCTTTGTTGCGTTACGGGAGAATAAACCCCACAGTGAGCTCCAAGCTACTTCGGTTGGGTGACTGTAAATTCCAGAGGCCAGATTTTGTTGTCAGTTGCATAAAACACAAAAACAACTATTTCAACAGAATTACTCCACAAGCCTGGCCCTTAGTCTCAACCAGTAATAGGGCAGATGCTGGCACGATAAAGAGGCCGTCTATGCTATCATTAATGAAGTTTCAGGTAAAACATGACGCAACATTATTTCAAAATCCTGACATATTGCTACAGGTATTTGGTGCTCTTCCCTTAATTACAATTGCTGGAGAGCATTTTTATTTTTTTTTTCCTCTCCAACGTTTGCTTCCCTGAAACCTAATGACTGTGTTAGAAAGAGTGCATCTGGATGGACTATTTTTCTTTACTCATCACTGTCAGTAGCGTCCAAAACTTACAGAAAGGAGAACAGACTCTTTTTTGGATAGCTGGTTAGAGTCAAGACCCTCTCCAAAGAATTACTGGAGAAGTAAGGGGGAATCTCATCTGCTAATCCACCCATTGTACAAACTCAGCCCTCTATTAAACAAAAGTTGCATTAAAGCAATTTACCCACGGCCCCCCTTTCCTTGATTTCTTTGCAGCACTTTCATAAGATAAGCTCCCTCATTACCAATAGAGCCACGGTTGTCAAAGAAGCCAGTTGTTAAACAACACTTCGCAGTGATGCTATTAAAGCTTCCGGATAAAAGCTGCTAACAAGTGCAAAACAACTGCCTGGCATTTCCATCTGAGATGCTTTCCAAAGCTCCCTAGGCCATGCTTCGAGGAGGTCTGCCTATTAGGGGAACACTGCATGGCAAACAGGCTGGAGACATGCTGCCCATGACTTGCCAGCCCCCCAGCTGAGGTACATGTTCCACATCTTCCATGCTGTTACTGCTCTGTAATAAAGTAGGGAGCTGAGAGCCCACAAGTCACAGTCATGAAGGACATAAAAACACCAAATGCACCACAACGCTGGTATTTCACACGGACTTACAACAGAAGATGAGCACAAACACCAGGGGCTACAAGATGGACCCCTTGGACCCCTTGGCCATTTAACACTTACTCCAGAGTTTCACAACTAAAGATACAAAAACCCAAAAGATAATTTAAGAACTTTGTTAGAACTTTAACAAGACTTTCTGCCCATGCAAGAGATTTTGTTCTGCTTGGGTTGTGTCAGAGCAATTACAACACATTCTGATTTTGGACACTAAAACACTTAGCCCCGACCAGCATTTTCACCAATCTCAGAGCTTACACATAAACAAAGGTATTTAAAGATCCGCACTGTGAGCAGGATCGGACCATACCCGTGCCGGCAGGACTTCTCACCAACCCCAAGTGGTGAAGTACCATGTGCAAGCAGCGTGATACGGGCCTATCATTGTTACGTTCTCGTGGTGACAAAACTATGGGATTATGCTATGCAGGGCGATACTGAAAAAAAATACAAAACTGAAATAAATATAAAGCTGCTAGGACGTGTAGAAAACAGTTAATTAAATTCAGATTCACTGAAGGAGAAGGAAAGTAGAAATAGCAAAGTTGACCCCCCAAATCTGCTGATACGTTGGTACCAGTTCAAAGAGGAGTTATCCAATTATCATTTTTCTCAATACTGTAAATACCTAAATTTCAAGAAAACCATTTGCTTACTTGCAATTTTCCACTTCACTCTAATTTAAAACACCAACTTAGTTAACAAACAATCCTCCCAGAAGGAGAATAATGGTGGGAACTCTTTTACTATCTGATTTTAAACAGGCACACTCATCAGTGTATCTTCCCAATTTCCTAATAAGGACTCTGCAACACCCAGAAATTCCAGTTCCTTCAGGGAATCATCCTAGATTTTTCTAGTGAAACTCATGCATGCTGTGAGAAGACTTGGGGGTAAAACAACTACTTGTAGGGTTTAGTCTTGCCTATGTCCTAGTGACGGTGCCTTCTGTAGCTGCAAACACCAGGGACTCCAGCCACTGATGGAGGTTCGCATCCTGCACAACACCGGGACCATCTATACTGTAATGATTTTACTAGGAATGAGGAGTTCAGTGTTAAACACTTTGAGGCGGGGATCAAAACTCTTTCTCCTAGGAGTCTGCATGGCAAATTAGAAGTGACCACAACTATGAAACCTTACAATATTCCAGAGACCGTGTGGGGCTGTGGGATCTATTGTCTACAGACCCTGACGGAAAATGGATGAGCTGGTTTTGTGGTGGAAGCCCCGTCCCCTTCAAGGGCACCAGATTTCTCAAGTCACACACAGACACTTGGATCCCCACCACGCCTACCGACACCCTCGGGTTGACTGCTGCCTCTTCGGTATACGGTGCCTATTTTCACAGGAGCAGTGATGATACTCTAAGCAGTATCTGGGGCAGATGGGGAGAATAAAGAAATGAAAAGGATGTGAAAGTAGTCAGTGGCATCTGAAAGTATCCATTTCGACAGCTTACGATCTCTTGCCACCAGATCCAATCTTTTGGCTTCCTTAACCTAAGCAGTTACCTAAGAACCCTGTGCTTTATTTCATCCAGGCTCTCACTACTCCTGTACACACCCTAGCAGATCAGTCATATTTAAATGCAGTTTGTTCCGCTCCAGTTCACTCTGCTCCCATTTTCAATACAAACTGGAAAATCCTTCTTGACTACCACCCTCAAGGACCAGTCACTCTCCCATCCCTCAGCCCTGCTCCCAGAGGTGCTAACGTAAGTCACCACTTCTCAGGCTTTAGCCACGAGACCGTCTTTGCTAAATACCACCTGCAAGGCCTCCACTGAGAGCCGGGTGTTCTTTGTTGACCATGAGGAATTGACAGTTCACGAGAGCTACTCTTACATACTGCTGGTATCGGCGGTCATTGATAAGCAACTCACCTATCATCTCTAAAACTGATTAAATAAAGGGTGTAGAACATGTGTAAGTCCATGGACAGCCCTATTTTATGGAGACTGCTCCACTCAGCCAGTCTCACGGTATGCCCGAGAACACATCCCCACTGTGCCAGGCAGGGCCATGTCACGCAGCCCGACCAGCCCCGGCAGGGCTCCTGCACTCACGAGGCACTCTGGGGATACTGGCCTGGGTCATGGGCGCTGTTTAATGACATCGCCGTACTCCAACACCCACTGTAATTAGCGAGACAAATTAGTCCAGGTGCTGTACCAGAGGGAGCAACTTAATTCTGCATTGAGTTGCACTGAGCTGTAACGTTCAGCGGGCAGGAGGCCACACTTGGCTGGTCCTTTGTGCTCCTTCCTGATCTGTAAGGTCCACGGGATTCCTTTTAAAGCTAGGAAAAGCCAGCACAAATATTTGGCTTGACTTTCTGCACAGCACAGCCACCGGTTATTCACCACCAATGTTTTGGAGCAGAGAATGCATTTTTCTACAGGTCTGCTCATTGCCGGCTAGCGAGAACCAGGGTGCCTGTGAACTGCAAGAGAGAACCAGGGCAGCAGAGAACCAAAATTACATGGCAAAATTTACCTACACACGTAGACCTCCTTACACATATGGCCGGATGGCACATATGTGTGTGGTATGTACATGCACAGAAGCCAGGTTATCTGACCTCAGCAGATACTACCTGCAATTCAGGCCATAAGAACAGAAGAATTTATTTTGCCTCAATGCTAGCAGAGAATGCCGCTTGCCAGAACAGCTCGCTATATTGTATGATAACTGAATGAAGCTAATTTTCAGCAGATTCTATCTAACAGCTCTTAACTGGTAGAAATAGTTCAAGGTCTTCAAAGTATACGGTGTTGCATAGCCCCTGATTCACACATTCTGCTAATAACTGCCAGACAATTGTATTGAATTTATTCAAAAACCATTAGCTGCAGAAATTTGTATTCTTCGATTCTGCCTTCAGATACATGCTATATTACACTTATATTAAGGTTAATGTGCAATGCCAATTCTTTCACAAAGGAACTGTAAATATTTGAAGCTACAGTATCTCTTACTAAGGTGTCTGTTTTACAAGTTTATTGTTTCTCTCTCGCAATTCCCCTTTCATCCCTGCCCCTGCCAGGAGAGCCGGCTGGAAAAATGGTGAGTACATTAGAGCAAATACAGGCACATTTTAAGGGAAGTATTTGAGACATCCTTTGTACAGTGTGCATATGCTACCAGCATTACAAGAATTTTTCTTTCATCTGCTCCTTCAGAGATGAGACTCCAAAATACTTTAAAACTGCTTTATAAATATCCTTCGAAAAACCATCATTGCGTCTTCAGAGCGCTGCCGTGTTAAACGCCTGCCACTGAGGAATGATGTTAAAACGAGGGAGGAGTCAGAGGTGGGAGCTGAGGAGCACAAGTAGCACGAACGCAAGAATGTTTAAACAAGGGAACCTCAGCGTGAGGCTGGGGCATGTGGGCACTTTTATAGAGAAATAATACACACGTACCATTTACGTTATAAAAAATGCTGCAGGTAGGCAGGCTTCTGTAATTTCTCTAATACTCTTTTATATTCATGCTTCCTTAGGTTTCATGCAATTTATTAAGTTTTCAGCCTTGCCCGCAGCAAAAAGGATAAACAAAAGCAGATGTGAAACTTTTTTTTTTTTTTAGGGCCCGCCAACCTCCTGCAAAGTGTGCAACCAGCTGGGAGAAGCCTGATCATGATCCACTCAGCATGGGCCAATCGTGCCGCCCTCTCCTCCTGGAGCAAGCTCTACGCTGAGCCGTAACAGCACATGCCACAACCCATGGCACGTCGGGTAGGTCTCACCTCTTTGGAAAAAGGCTGTTTCCTACCTTCTATTTCTGAAGATTTTGCTAGAACTATGTTTTGTTGGCCAAGGGCCAAGCAATCCCCAAGAACAAAGGGGCCTGGAGGACAAGGATGAGCAGGAGAGTGAGGGTGGCATGGCCCTAGCTGGTCACAGGGCACACAGAGACGGACTTCAGGAACATTTCCACCAACACAATGCAGAGCTATTGCTCAGTGGGGGATAATCAACAGATTACTTCTTCGCTGCATCTTCACTGAAGGGCTCATGTTAACATTAAACAAGGAGAAGCTTCAGGAAAACGTGTGTGCGAGACATCAACCTCACTCCCAAAAGAGGAGGAAATGCGTTGCTGCACAGGAGTTGCTGAAAAAGCGCAGGGAGCTACGAATGGGTTTGCAGAAGATGGTGCCTCCAAGCAGGCATCACACGGAGGACACGACCACGCAGCAGAGTACATCCCAGCACGTTACCTGGGCCCATGCATGGTGCCAACCAGGTTATAGCCAGCTCCCGGCTGCAGGCACGTAACAGAACAGGTTGGGCTTGCGTGGGACCAGCTCAGGGAGCAAGTGGAGGAACCGCATCGGTCTCTGCTCCCATCCATCCAGACACACCTCCAGTCAAAGGCTGTTCAGGGAAAGGATTTGGAAGGCTATGGCACTTCCCACCATTACACTGATTCCCCTTTTATTGTTGCAGCCTGAATTCTGGAGATGGAAACCATCTAATAAACACTTGCACTACCTGGTCTTTTATTTTAACACAAGGATTGTCTCTCTCCCAACAATCTCCCAAGACCCGACAACCTCACATCCTCAAGATTCAAAGGATGCAAAATTCCCCTTAACAAACAATGGGCTGCAGGTTCCCTCACTCTGGTACCCCATCGTTTCAAAGAAAAAGATTCAGCTATTTCCTATTTTGTACAAATCAAGAAAGCCTCTGAAACAAACCACTTAACCCCCCCTGTTACAGCAGCTGTTTCTCAAACATTAACAGCTTGCAGATTAAGTCTAGGAAGGCAAAAAGGAGTGAGAAGGGAAGGGGAGGGGGGGAGAAAATCCCAGCTCACAAGGTGCAGCTGAAAATAACAAACGGCTTTGAAACCAGAAGGGCAACTCAGCCTTACTCCAGCGGCGCTAGTGAGCACCCACATAATGAATTGGGGATTCCCCGTGTCACGGCCGGCTCAGAGCACGAATCGCAGAGTTCCAGCGAGGATCAATAACTGTCAGAAGGAGAAGAAAGTGAGCACTAAATTCGCTCGCCTTTCATCTTCAACAAATGGAACAGAAAATCTGATGGATGACAGAACCTTTCGTTTCTATAGTGTTCTTGTTGAACTAAAGACTAGTGACACTGAGATGATTTTTGACATGCGCTTCTGCAGATTCAGGAGCAATTATAAAAATAAAAATAAAAGAGTGCCATTACAAAAAAAGCCTCCAAACCAAAAGTAATAATTCAGAAGGGGAGGTTAAATAAAAAAATATTAATGAAAGCCTGTGCCAATGGTCAGCCCCTAGCATGCAAGAGTGCAGAGTTTTGGAAGCATGGAGTACATTAAACACAACACACCCCTTGCCTCCCCCGTAATTAAGTTAGAGATGTGAGAGCAAAAGCAATAGAGGCTGTCTGCTTAGTTTCTCTGCTTGGCAGGGCACCACACACACAATTTCTCCTATCCTCCATTTGTGAAAGGGAAGAAGAAAAAAAAAAAAAAAAAAGCCCAAATGAACAGATAAACAAAAAAACAAAGCAAACCAAAAAATCCCAGATTTCAAAGAACGAACATGCTACTGCTCAAAGAAATGCCAAAATCTCCTCTCCATCCTTTTATTCTACTGTAGACAGTCACTCAACCTATCAGGAAAATTATATTAAAAAAACAACAACAACAACAGAAGGGAGACAGGACCTTTTGTACAATCCAGCTGGCTTCTGTACCTTGACTTTCATATCAGATATTTATTTTGGCATGCGGATAGCGGGGTTAGGGGAAACATCTCTGGACACCTCATGACATACTTCACCGTGGTGTAACAGTTCAGAGCACTGAGGTACACCTCTGATTGTTGCCCGTGAATGCTGAACACGCAATAAAATAACCTACAGTACCTTTGCCTTGTACGATATCACACAAGCCACAGGGCAAGAGGGAAAAAAAAAACAACAACAACAAAAAAAACAATCAGGTAACCACCAACTCCAGTCCCAGCAAAGAACGTGATCAGTCTTCAGCCTTGTGACGTGGATTCAGCCAAGGAGGTGGTGTTACTCAAAACCTGTGCTCACATGGACTTGGGACCAAGATGCTTTCTTCTAGTTTGCTGTCACGACCGGGTGGGCTGCAGGGGTCTCCTGCACTGGGAAAAGGTACCTGCAGCCTGCGCGCAGGGTATGTGCCGCAGGACCCAGCTCAGAGAGGCATCTTTCCACCACTGAAATGGAAACTTAGAGGCCTGCAAAACAAATGTGGTGACTCAACTGGGTATAAGGGCTCGCTATAAAGTTCAGGAATTGGCCTGCACGTACTAAGTCAGCCTTATGGCTAGTGTGTGAGAAGGTTATTTGTGCTTTCTCAGGGGAATAAAGATATTAAATGACTAGCTCAGAGACACAAGACTAGCTGATGGCAGAGCTGGCAATAATAAAAAAATAAAAGCAGAGAATGACAAAAACAAACCCTGGCCCTTGTATTTTAATCCAAACAGGCCACGCCACACGAAACCAAGATTAGCATGGGCTCTCTAGTATCATTTAATACCTACCACAGACTCATTGTCTTCGCAGCTCCCAGCGCGGGCTCCGCACCACGCCCCACAGCTTTCCGCTGACGCCCCGGCATGCCTGCCCGACTGCAGCCCTGTGCCTGTGCCTGAGCCTCCCAGCCTTGGGCTGCACTCCTCAAGAGACCCGAAGAGCCAGGAACCCAGTGACACCACTGTGCCGGGCTCCTCTGAAACCATAAAGTTTTCCCCATGTGTTTCTACAGCCCGGTTTCGTTCATTCGTTTCAGGAGCAAGGCTGGGAGTAGCCACAGCCTGGTTGAACATTTAGGAAACGAGGCTCCTTCAGATATTCCCCCCCTCGATCCCATCCTAAAAGAGTTTAGCAGTGGCCCATCTGAAAATCTGCATCACCTAACAGAGGGAGCGCGCTGTTTGGCATCCAACGTCAGACAATTCTGGTATCTCAATCAAATTCTGGTTTGAGAAATGAGGCCTAGTCTCCATATGAAAAAGATAAATCAATCTAGAATACCCAAATGCAATTTTATAGGAGAGTATCTATTCAAGATCAAATACAGATGCAGAATCCACAACTTGAGATTAACAGCATCTTCCCGGGTTAGCTGAACCTACTTTGGAAGTGAATTACTCCACGTAGAGCGCCCTTGCTCTCTAACAAAAGCACCCTCCTGCGGGAGCTGCCCTAAAGTAACTACCCGAGAGCAAACCCGTGTGTAGTGGAGCCATTGTTCCCCGCAGATTGGAGCCTCTCACCGCCCTGTCCCTCCCTAAAAGCCATAAAACGTTCCCGACACAGACGGGCTGCCTTGCCTCACCTCACAGATCAGGGCTCCCCAGGCTGGTTGTGCTGCTGCTCGCAGCAGGCCAAGCGCAATGAGATGCCACCGTTAGATGAACAGCACCTCGCAGCCTGGATTTTTTCACCTTCACTGAAGGTTACTTTTTCTTGCTTCTTGGCCTGTTTTGTAAAACATCCGGCAAGCATATGTTAAAAGGAACCAAGGCAATCGGTGTCATCTCCAGACAGGGTCTCCACGGCACATCTTACAAGGCTGTGCGTGAAGCTTCCAGGGCTCGACAAGGAGCACCTACCTCACAGGGCAGCGCTCCCCGGCTGATTGCACAATGACAGCAAGCGCCAGGAAAACTCCACGTCTAATCTGAGAGCTGACACTGACTCATTGTGTGGGCTTGGGCAAACCACTTAACCTCTCTGCATCTCAGCTTTCCTGCCCATAAATGACAGTAACGATGCCGAGCTCCCTCTTCCCCCAGGGACTGATACAGAGCCTTGGTTTTGTACGGCACTTTGGAAACATGAAGTGCTACACAAGTGTTAAGTACCATTATCTGGAACATCCACCATCACCTCCACATACGTGTGCAGCAGATGCTGGTGAGAAGTGGTCCACGGGGAAGACTCCAGTCAAATTGAACACGTGCGTTTACCCCGAGGTGTCACCAGGAAAAGCACGTAAGGGTGACTTGAAGTCTCCTCCTCACAGAAACAGGAATGATTTCTTGCAGAGCGTTTACCCCCTGAAAGGGCACCACAGAGCTTTAGAGGAGCCCACTCATCCCTCGCAGACAGACAGGTACAGCTCTCCTGGTGACCGCCCAGCAAGAGGAGGGAGAGTGCTCGCTTTGGTGACTGTATCTGAAATCTGTGGCAATTTTCCATCACGCCTCCAAATACTCAACCAGAAAAACAGGAACATTTCTCTGAGCTCTTCTCTCCCACCTGTAACAGCACCGCATGGCCCTACCTCCCCAGCCTGGATCAATAAACCCAGGGCAAGCACAGCAACATGAAGCATCCAAACCCTCACACCGCCCTGCCTGTCTTCACTCCAGAAGATGGACGAGCAACATCCAGCTCTTACAAAGAGCTGGCAAACAGGACTGAGCCTGCTCCTTGCTTTGCTAGTTTCCCAGCTTCCACAGGTTGGATTTAGGTCCCGCCAAGCAAAGAGACATGATAGCACAAAAGCCAAGCTCCATGGGCCCCTCTGGGCACATCCTAGCGTGAGGGTGGGAGACAAAGCGGAGTGGATGCCCGGCTGCTTAGGCTTTATAAAAACCCGTGTTGTGGCACCCAACAACATAAAAGGACATACGTTAAAGATGTTGGTTCTTCTTGGACAGCTGAGCTGCAGTGTGCTGAAGGGCTACATGTGCTACATGTGTCCACAAAGAGCATTTTCATCAGTGTCCCCATCTCTCCCCACCTACAGGTTCACATAAACTAGAAAATTACCTGTTTGCTAATTGGGATGACTAGGAAAAACCGGCCTTGAAAATTACTGACAGCAACTAAACGGATACTTAGATGGGCTATACGGCTATCTAGAGGCCATCTCAGGAACATGTTCTGTGGTACCTCTACAAGTTGTTTCACGTGGACCAGCAGTTAACCTCTCAAGGAGGCAAGGAAGAGCAGGGAAGCAGTGAATCTGTTGAGCGCTATTATTATCAGTAATGAGTTTCAAATTGAAAGTGATGGTTATGCATGAATAGAAAGGGGTAGAAATTGCAAAACGGTGCTAAGGAAATACTTTGAAATACTAACGTTATTTTTTTTTCCTTCTGTGTTTATATAATGCACAAAACAATGGCAACCTGAGAAATTCATTAACTGTCAAATCTAACTGCTTTCTGTGACCATACACTAAGCAAAATAATTTGGTGGCAAGCTCACTTGCCAAGATGGTGAATTTTCTGCAACTACTGGAGAATCTTCATGGAAAATAAACCTTTATTAATTAAGAGTATCGTTTGCTGCTCCACACAGGGAACGGAAACACATCGCATGTTCCCCATGGCTGCGCAGAAGAGCTCCAGCGCTGACTGGCTCTGAAGAACTGCTCGTGGACGACCTCCAAGACTCAACGCTGAAACTCGTGCATGAGTAACAAACAGCATTTCAAGAAAAATCACGATCTCTTCAGTGATCATTAACTAACAGGAATCGCAATTCATTTGGCTGCACGAATAATTAATTAGAAATGATTAAATCCAGCTCTATTTAGGATACTTACCCGGGGAACCAAGTGCTACAACATGTCAACGACTTTTGTTTTCTACATCTCTGAAAGCAGTTATCAATTCAAAACACACCCAGAGCCAGATTTTCCACGCAGCACCTGGTGTGCATCTCAGTGCCCAGTGCCTCCAGCTTTGGCCAGCCTGAAAAGGGCAGCAACTCACTCTCCCGGCTGTGATCTGCACAGCCAGCCTTCTTCAAAGAGCCCGTGGACACTGTGGTTATTTTTACCCTCTTCCCTCTCTCCCATCAGTGCACAACGTACAGGGAAGCATTTGGGGAGCAACAGAGTACTTTTCCCTTCTTTATCACACTTGAAAGCGCATCTATCACCTAGAAATTTTGGGAGAAGCCTGTCCTTGAGCACAAGTTTTGCTGTGTTACAAGTTTCCAGTACTGACGGAGGAGGCAATTTCCTGCCTGGCAGGAAGACACGGAGCAGACCTCCCTCCGCTGCTCCGTCTCCTGTTGGACTGCAGCAGGAATGGCTGCGGAGGAAGGGGATGGGGGCAGGGGAACCAGAGGACTGAAAGCAAGAGAAAGTGCGGGGCTGCGAACATGCATCCAAACACAAAGCAGCCGGAGGATGCAGGGAAACAGAAATGGGATGCATTATTATTCCATAAATTAAGTTAAGGCAACCTCAGCACGTCCCAGACCTTTAATACCAGGCTGCTGTGCACCGAGCAAGTTGGCTTCCAGCCTGCAGAATGTTTCAACTTCACTCGGCTGAGGCGAGACCCACGTTTATTAAAACAGGTTTATCTTCCTGCAAATAAACCTCAACAGCTTTTGCGCCCTGAAGAAGCAACTTCGGTTTGTCGCCTCCCCCTCCGTGCCTCAGCCCACAACAAACCATACATTCAAGCTGTGATGAGTAAGGAATTACCAGGCGCAGCTCCCTGAACCGTGCCCACACAGGGCTGGTATGCAACAGGTTTCAGTGTTTGTTTTTATAATAAGTGAAGCAAAAGTAGTTTAAGACAACTCAGCTCCTCTTCTTGCCTCTCTCTTCTTTGAAGATGGTCTCTTATTTTGAGACTCAAGCAAAATTGTAAAGCGTTTAATAAAATAAAGGGCATTCCCTGACTCGGATTTCAGCCTGTTCCTAATAATAGATAACTTTAAATATTCAAGTTTGCCTCTGTTCCATGAAGAAACACTAATAAAAATTAAAATGCAACCTCCGCCTACACATTTTCCCCACTTTAACATCTACCTGTCCGCCTCGTAATCTAACTTTTGCTGGTAAAAAAGCAAAAGCAAAAAAAAAAAAAATCTTTCCAGAAACAAAGTAAAAACTAACCAAAATGTAAGCAGCATAAAGCTCAACTTGAACAGCAGACAAGTATGTGGAGAACAGCGTGACCTTTCCTTATCACCCACTGACATGCTTAATCGTTTCCAAACAAAAATGCTATTTTCTGCCACTTCTTCTTTCTGCAAGCACCTCCAGAGCCTGCCTGGCTGGTAAACAGTTAATCTCCCAATATCCCCTGCTGCCTGCGAAAAATCACGGAAACAATTGAGACATTGTCCAGTGAACAAGACTCCCAGGGACTGACATTTTTGTTTATGTCCCAGTTCTCAGCCTGTCAATTTTCACTACGAACGTTAAAAGCCCGGCTCGCACCAATACAGTCTGCCCTTGGCTGAAAAGGCTCCACTTCATTTATTTTATTAAAGCTATGGTCTGTTTATGATTCAGAGCTCTCCCCATCCGAGGACCTGCTGGTCCCATCCCCCTACCTTCCCTTCTGCCCTGCAATAGCCACTTCCTAACTCCGAGGAGACTTTGCAAAGCCTCTTTCAAAGAGAGTGTCAGGAAAAAAAAACCCGACACGTATGTTAAATACCGGTGTTGGTACTTTGTTGGGGTAAGGAAATGCACTACTGCTTCCATTTCTTTACTCTAGTCCCTTAAAATAGCTTCTGATTATTAACCGGGGTAGGGTAGAGGGGAAGGGAGTTGGATACCAACCCGGAGTGGCAGGAACTTCGAAAAAAAAAAGAAAAGAAAAAAAAAAATGAAAAAACCACACAGCCACTCCCGGTACCCAGCAGCAAAATAGAAAATACATGTAATGGAGTAAAACAAACATCTTGGAGCAAAGCAGCATTTTCGCTGTTGCTCCCTGGCTGCGTTTCCTGTCTGCGTTTTCATAATGACGGGAGCGTCAGGCCCAAAATACATCCCTCTCCTTCACCCCCGCCGCTCTCCCCCCATTCCCAGCACTTTTTTTTTTTTTTTTTCGTTACGCTCTCAATACTTTATCTCCATGAAAAGCACACACAGCGGTCACCAGCGTTTCCTGTTTGCCGAGTGTGCTTTAACTATATCACACCCTACGCTGCTGCGCTGGAATGCACAGCATATGGCATTGTGAAAGGGTTTACTGTCGAATAATGGCAGCAATGCAGTCCTGCTGGTTTATATCAAACCCTGTCACTCTCTTCACGGAGGTCTCTCTCTTGCTCTCCGAGAGGCGAGGTAAAACACACACGCACACACACACACCCCCCATGCTACTTCAAGCCTCACTTAGGACCTCGGCAGAAGCAGGATCAAGACCTGCAAAGTCAAGGCGAGATTGCAACTTATAAAGTTGTGACTTGCAGCCACTCGTGATTTGCTTCCACTCCCAGAATATCCGCAGGATGTTGCGTCCCTCCCCAGGTGTACGAAGGGGCCGTGAAGAAGTTTTTAGCTCCCGGCTGTGGCTGGTTCCTGTGGGCACACACAAGGCCCCGGTGCCAGCACCCAGCACAGGCTGTGGACCGCCGCGTGCCCGAGCCCCTGCCCCTGGGGTGGCAGGGCTGCGAGCCCCAGCGACCGCCTAAACCACATCCAGGAGAGCAGTTTAGTCTCTCCCTGCTTCCAAAAATCAGCACTGATATATTTGTTTACGAAAACATCCACTCAGAAGCCAAACACACGCCACCGCCTTTCACTTTGGGTCAAAGTTTCAGAAATGCATTCTTGTTAAATTGCTCAGAGGTTTATTTTTGTTTGTTCTGCGTTGTGTTTTGGTTTTTTGTTTTGTTTTGTTTTAAAGCAAGTTTAAAAGAAAGGGACTATCAAATAAATAAATAAAGTGCTGCTTCCAACTGCAGTCAGGTTTAACTAAGAAACTCACAAAGGTTATACTTCAAAGTCTTTTTTGTGCAGATCTTGAAATGCCTTCCCATGCCTGGATGCATTCGGCCAGCAGACGCTGAAATAAGGAGCAATACTTTTAAAGCCCATTGAAATGCACCCATCCACCCTCCCTTCGTAAAAGGATGCCTTATTTAACAGGCATTTATTATTGCTGAACTAGGGTTGAAAGTTCAGTGTCCTTATAGACCAAAATTATCAAGATTTCTGAGTTTGCAGCCCACGTTTAAGTCCTAATGAGCTATTGTACCACACTCACTGCTATTAACTCTTTGATGTCAGGGACTTGTGTTGCTCCTTTCGGAGTCTCACAGGTGTCCAAGGGAAAAAGTACAGGGCTCACCTGTACTAGAGGTGAACAACTGTATTTTTTGCCTTCCGTCCCCTCTGGCACAACAAGCAAAGAAAACAACAGCATTAAACATGCAGGCTGAAGACAGGATGACCCAGCGGTTAGGACTGTGAACTTGGAGCCTGGGGACCTGTACAAAACTCCCAGCTGTGTTTCAGTCTGACACACAGAACATGTTACCATTCCGGGAAAGGGATGTGAGGATGCAGTGCCCATCACACCACCCAAGTCCAGTGATTGTACCACTGCCCTGCCTCGCGCTGCATGGCCCCCACCTGCCCAGGACCTGAGCTCTTTGGGGCAACCACCCGCCTTCTGCAAGTAGCTTGCTTATTAAATCTTCTGGAACACGGGTAACAAGTGATAACAAAACGATTTTAAGTTTGCACCTAGCACTTTGACCTGCTCGTTTTGCAGTCAGAGCGGCATCACTAACAGGCCTGGGAGATGCTTGGGAAGAGGAAGGTCCGCAACTACCAGCCCCAGACAGAGGTGCCTGACCCCGGCTGCCAGCAAACAGGAGCAGGAGGGGGGTTTAAATGAAGAGGTATGAGCCCAGATCAGCACCCAGGAGAGGAGCAGCCAAGTTGGCCAGAAAGCCAACATGGTGCCAGGTCTGTGGCCATTCTCCTCTCCTGCCAGTGCTGGGGCTACTCCCTGACATCTCACCATTTACTCATCCCACAGATGCCCAAGCACTGCGATCTGAGGTGTCCAAACGGTCACCTACACAGAAACATGGCTTAACAGTCCATCTCGGTGTGAGTGGACACTCCCTGGACATGCTCCGGGCATGACGAGCAGAACAAGTTACTGCAGGGCGAGCTTCACCCTGGGCTTCCAGCAGCCCTGCCACAGGAACTGCCTGGGCACACACACAGCTCTGGAACTGATGTGGGAAACTTTGCCTTCAGTCCAAGTGGGATCTGCTGCCTCACGTTCACCCCTCAGGCAGCAGCTGTGGAGCAACTGGCATGCCTCGGATCCACACCAGAGCTTATCCCAAAGTAACCTGTCCTGGTCATCAGAGCCCTTAATGAGGAGCAGGTTATTTCATGTCCAGTGAACGACTTCCCTCCAAAGAGCTCAGCATGCCTGAAAAGCACCAGGATGGGGAGTCAACAGGGAGCAGGCTACAGCTTTAGCAATTCAGACTCCTGCTTGCTTCATATTAATTAACCATGGAGATGTAGACATGGCCAACAAGCAGCGAAAGTTCTGCCAACAGGGAAAGCTCTGGTGCACGGCACCCATTTTGGGTTTTCTAAAGATTCCCTGTGCTTCCACACAGCTGCTTGGCAGGAAAAGCATTCAGGGCTGTGTATGCAAACTAAGAAAGTTTTGAGGCTTTCAGATCCCTTCACTCTGCTCTCCTCCCTCAGTCACCATTTCAATTATTACAGGAAGTCACAGCCCCATAGCACGCAATGCTGATATCGCTGAGCTCTGCAGATGTACAATGGGACAGACTTGTGTTGTTTTGTCTTTCCTCTCCCAGACACTATCCTCTCGGTCAGGGGAGAGGACCACAGATTTCATGCATTTCCCAGTGAGTAACAGGAGACCAAAACCCTCCTTCATACTCAGAACATATAGTCTTAGCTCCAGGAAGAAATATATCACAAGGACAAGTTCCAAGGGAGAAGAGCTCAGGACATGCTATTCTGTCCCACCTTCCCTGTCCTTTCTCAGTACATGCTAGATGGGGAACAGGCCAAATCCATTACCATCTCTCAAGAAGCGTTTTTTGTTTTTTCATGCAGATGCTCAATTCCACTGTCCCTATTCAAAAAGCATCACTATACAAGAAAATACTTCGCGCACATGCTTAAATGCTGTCCTGAACATGGACAGACATCAGCTCATGTGTAATGATTTCTTGAACCATGGCCTAAAAAGTAAAAAGGAAGGGGAAGGGGAAGCTAGTTTCCACAGTAATAGTAGTTGAGAAGTCTTTGAGTCTTGCCAATAGGAAAAATGCATGTTAGAGAGCTGTTCCACTCTCCTAGGAAACTAGTACAGACCAACATCTTCCTGTAAGCCAGTGCAACAAGGCCTGGGGACACAGGCGAGTCCTTAATTTGCACTAAGAGCAAGGTAGAGAGTTAGGGTCACAAAGGGGCAATAAATAAATAAATACATAAAATAAAATAAAGTGCTGTGCTAGGATTTGGTTACTTCTTAGATCCATCAGAGCATCAGGGAGGCAAACCAGAAAGCCCTCTACCTCTGATGTGCACACATACATCTGTTCAAACCATACATGCGCCCAGGTTTGGTACCAGCCCATCACTCATTCTCTCTCTCCTTGAGAGGGGAGCCTGACTGCAGAGCTACCATTTGCTGGTTCAGCTCCCCAAAACTTCCCAATTCTGAGAGAGAAAAAATAAAGCACATCTGCCACAAGCATTCATGGACACATAGGGTCGTCTTAGAGCATAAAGAGCACTGAAAGTAACTTTCTTCTGAGGTCCAACATATGTTAAAACTTTAGGTTTAGATCTGAAAAACTACCTCTGTGTTTTTGTTTGTTAGTTGTTTTGTTTTTTTTCCCTTCAGGTCACATTGGGTGGTGGTTGTTTTTTTTTGCACACCTCTAAAAACGTGGATATGAAAGTCAGTGTCTCAAAATGACCCTGGGAAAGTTACTTCACATCTTTCTAGCTGCACTGGTAAAATGGAGGCATGAGCAGTGCTTCCCTGGCTCAGGAGATTCTTCTCATGATCTGATGGCTGATTTTGCTCACCAATCTGTCAAGTACAAGTGCAGCTTCAATGCAAGCTCCCCTGGAACCAGCCCTGGTTCCAGCCAGCCACAGAATCAAAAGCGAAGTCTGTTGTACAACATTTTCAGTGTAGTTTCATGAAACTAGGTACTGAACACTGTTTGGAGAAGAGATTAGGGGATTAGTTGTTTTATGAAGGCATCATTCCTAGCTTTTTGCAACATCTCTAATTCTTCAAAGGCTTTCCAAGGTGGGTCTGCCCCCTCCCTGTAGGTCTGCACAGGACCGAGCAAGCATTCCTCCTTCTCATTACACAGCAGCTCACTAAGCAGCTCCGGGTCCTTCTGCAGGAGAAAGCACAGGTGCATACAGTCTGGAAAGTGAAGTGTTTGATGAATAATCCAATCCCAAACCACCCGTACTGCTGAGAGGAGCAACAACCCTGGGCTTGAGCAACTCAGCAAACAAATAGTCCTGAGCCCAGCAATGCCAGCTTCCTTCCTCTCTTTTTAATGGTAAGTACGTGCTGTTTTCTTTACTACAGCACCTGGACACAGCACACAGATCTTGTTTAGACAGAAAATAGGAGGTTTCAGTTCAAGTGGGCTCATCTGCTTGGGGAAGTTTTTGTGCGAGGGCTCGAGCGTGAATTTAAAAAAAAAAAAAAAAAAAAAAAAAAACAGAACAACTATTTCGAATTATCTCTCTGTGTGGACACTCTCATTCAGCACTAAGAGTTTCTTTGTGTGATTTAGCTTAATCCGTTTCCAAAGCGGATTAAGTTAAACCGCACAAAGGGCCTCTTACTGCTGAATGAGAGTAGCCGCATGGAGAGATAATGAGGAATAGCTATTTGGAGACAGCTACTTCCACCAGTTATTTGGGCTTTTCCACCGGCCCAAGGCTATACCAGGAATGTAGCGATTCGGGCAAAAAAAGGTGTGGCAGCCTCATCGTCCCCGCTAAGCCTCCTGCTGCTTGCACTGCCGCCGGCAGGGCCTCTGGCTCCTGACCCAGCTGTGTGATTTAGTCCCTGTTCCCTCAGCTCCCACACGCATCCAGCCACGGACGGGCCATGTGGGGAGACAGACCTGTGGCCAGTGGCCACACCAGGCCTGCTGGCCTCGATTCACATCCTCGCTGATGCGACCAACACGGCCAGGTGGCTGCGGCCCTCATGTGGGGCCCAGGCTCGGCCCACTGCGCTCCCTTGGCTCCTCTCAGCACAGCAGCCATACTGCAGGAATGTGGGTGCCTAATTTTGGGCCCACGCTAGACCCTGCAGGCTAACCTAACGTGTGCTCCAGCACAACGCATGCTGCCTTGTGACTGAATCCTTTTCAAATCAGCCCGGGTTTCTCTATGCTAAAACAGCCTCTGAAGCCTCTTTCCAACATAGGTGTCTACCTTGAAATTCTGCTCTCTGCAGCTCTGCTGTACCCCAAACTAGTCAGAGAGGGCCAGGATTTAGATACTCGTTTGCATCACACTCAGGACACAATGGTTATTTTACAAACAGAATATACAAGAGGGAAGCCTGCAATAGACGCACATCCAGCCAAGCTGAAGACTGCATCATTTTGTTTTACTTAATGCTCTCTGATGAGCAAGTGTTTGCGAATCTCCACCCGTCAGCCAGAGCCCTGCGAATGCCCCACACCAGGTTCTCCATGCCCAGCCACATAATTCACAAGAAAAGGATGCTCTGCAGCCCGCACCAACACACCTACCCAGCTGCCTTCTCCAAGAGCACAGCTTAGGGTTGCCAGCTCCTAGGATTTTATAGCCAGTCCAGCACTACTTGCTATTTTTTTCTTAAAGCACAGTAGCCTTGAAGTCAAGCGTTTAGGGAAGAATCTCAGCCTCCGCTTACAGCACACAGCAAGCCCCTGAACTGCTGCAGAGAAAAGTTTGAGAATGTGAGCGGAGTATACCCTGCAGGCTCAGGAACCAGAGAACAAATAAAGAGAATACAAAATGTATTATTTAAGAAACAGAAAATAAACAAAAAAAAACCCACACCAAAAAACCCCCACCAATCCTCATGATCCTTTGAGGCCTGACTCATGATCCTAGAACAATTGGGGTTGGCAGTACTATATGTTTTACAGCATTTATTCACAGCTGAAATATCCCAACATCCAAACACTTCAGAGTTCCTGGAGCTGCTCGCAGATCTCTTGACTGCAACTAAGCGTGACAATTTGTCCCAGCTGCCAATCCAGCCCCAAGGTGTCTTCTGAAGGTGCTTTAGCGCTGAGTGATGTTTGCAGAAGCACTAAATCCCTGCTCACTTCACAGTAAGAGATACAAATCCGCACACTTCCAGAGTCTCAGCCTTCAAGCAGAGGGGTTGCCTCCAAACACTGTAGAGGGTGGACATCATACCACAGTGTAACAGTGATGCCATGAAGCAGTCCCCAAAAGCCTGGACTACTAAGCAAACTTATCAAGTTACCAAATGGCTGACTTTTTAGGAGTCCGCATTTCTTCTATGCTCTGCCGAAATGCAACTTTCCCACTCGTATTTAGTGAGTACTGAATATAACATGTGCTTTATAGGAAGCCATCCAAAATAGTTTTATTGGGCTGATGGTAGATAATTCTATACTTAGCACTACACAGTCAGGTTTGAACACAGATTTTTAAAATACAATCCTCAATGAAAAATCAAAAGGAATTAGTGGTGAAAGATTTACCCACAAAATTCTCAGCAAGTTTAATTTGTTCTGTGGCTGAATTCCATGCAGCTCTGAAAATCCAGAACAAGATGTTTGCACACTTTTGGGCATGCATTAATGAAACATCTTGTTTACTTTGCAACTGCCAGAGCAATTAGCTAAATAAAGTATAGAGCATTTAAAAAGCAGAGAGTCACTAAAGGAGTTTTCCAATTAAGTCTGCCTGGGTATTTCTGCATCATGAGTCTCCAGGACCTGTGTATCGGGTCCAAGCACCAAGGTGTGACCTACTGCCATCAGAGGCTGTTAGGGTGCCAGTACAGCTCAGACACCCTCTTGACCCTGGGTGTAGGCATGAAACACATGCAAACCCTTCCCACCCATCCACCCTTCACCCCACTACCACATTCCTGCAGCTCTCAACATGGGCTGCATCCTCAGGGGATTGCTCTGCACATCTCCACACAGGTGGATGTCCCTTCATGGGCACACATGGCCTGAAATCCCAGAACAGCTCAAGAGAGGAAGAACAGCCTCTCTACAACAAAATATTAAAGACAAACAAAGCAAGAGCTTTAAAAGCCTTCCCGAGGCACTGTGAGTGGAAGTTGCAAGATTGCACTTCTTGGCTCTATGCATGCAGGACTGCACTTGTGCTTGGATGTGTCCTATTTCTGGCCTGGAGCATTTGATGGGACACAAGGTAAACCTCGAAATCTATCACCTTTGTGAAATACTTGCAGGTATTTGTCTTTTTTCAGAGTGCCTAAGTGTGAACCACATGAGACTGAAAGAAATTAAGAAGGGAGAGCAGACTGCACAGCTTTGACTCTAAACGCTCTGGGAAACAACTCCTGATCCCCCCAAACTAAACTGCCCAGCAGCCACAGACACGCTCTCCACACGTGTCGAAGAGGTTGAGAACAGAGAGTACATTTTTGAGATGGTTTTGCCTTAAGTTTTGCTTGTCATATTATGTTTTGAAAACACATTTTCACCTCCTTAAGCAAAAAAAAAAAAAAAAAAAAAAAAAAAAAAAAAAAACAGATACACTACTGCACAGTGATTCTTTGTTCTTGGCGATTCAGTCTACTTTATGGCTGTGTTCATTACATATTAGAAAACCCAGGCCAAATAGTACTAGAAGTCCTCCCCCAAGGTAACATTTACATTTACTTCAAAAGGCCTCCCTGCAGAAGAAAATGCAGGATTTTTTTTAAAAACCTTTAACTGATTTGTAAGAAATATACTGTACCAAACCACCACCATTTTGGGTTCAGACTATTTTTGCCTGGTACAAAGAAAGCTAAAAGCAAGTCTTTGTGCAGCTGAGACAGCAGGAGGCACGACCCAGGGAACGGCCTTCACCCATCCTCCTGCCCAAACCAGGGTACAGCTTAGTCAGAATATTTACTTTGCAGAGAACAGGGAAGAACAGCCCTGCATTCCGACGGTCTTAAGAAAAACATATACAGATAAAAAAAGGTTTTAAAGCAACTTGCTTTCTGCAGCGAGCAGATCTTGGGAGATGCTCATAGGGATATATCACGCGTTTTTTCACTTGCCTGTCCACACTTCACTGGAAAGTTTTCAGGCAAGAATCCCGTTCCTAGGGTACCCGCACTTCATCTTTATCACCACAGTAGCTCAAGAAAATGGAATAGATTAGATACATGTTGAACAAGGGATTTCGAGGCAGCTAGCACCCTACTCGTTTAGAGGAACGCACAACCCACACAGCTGGGGTCTGCTTTACACCCCAAAAATTTATTTCTTAACAAAATCAGAGGTCAGGGAAAAAAGAGGGGGAAGGGGGGAATTAGCCATAAGAACCTTTCAAATCCCAGCCTCATAATAGTACTATCCACAGGCTGAATTCAAAATTTTGACCTAGCAAGCTTAATAGCATACTATTAAAACAATTTCTCCCCAGCTTTCTTTCACCTTTGGACACAGATAAGCAGCATGACTGTGCCAAAGCAAGATGCAAGAGTCTTATAAGACAAGTGAAGCACCTAAATGCAAATAAACACACTGGTCTTAAATGGAGCCTCATGCTGTACCTTCCTCAAGACATGCTGAACATAATTTCAGTTTAATATTCTGTTTCTCATTATGGACCTTGGAGACTCTCTCAAGCACCATGAAAAGCAGTATTAACCCAGCCCTCAGCACTGGGGGCAATCCAGCCAAATTATTCATGCTGGTCTTTTGCTTCCATTTTCGTAGTCTTAACTTAATGTTCTTAACCAAATCTGAAAGGAGCAGGGCTTACAAGTAGTATAGACTTTACTTAAGACATTATAGACAGCCATGTTCTGCAGTCCTGAGTCATTAAACTAAAAACTCGCGCTGAAGCCAAGGGGAGTTTCATCGAAGCTGGGCGTAAAAGCTGCAGCCCTGACACAGAGCTCGTGTTAATCAGAGCCAAACACTGAGAAGCAAGAACGTTAACAGAGAAAAGAGAAAGGAAAAGGGAAAGGAAAAAAAAAAAAGAGAGAGAGAGAGAGAGAGAGAGAGAGAGAGAGAGAGAAGGAAAAAACACACACACTTTCCTTCCCTCTCTTTGTAATCCATCTATAAAGATTAGGCTCAAATCCTGATTTCAGAGATATGGGAAAGATAAGAAATGATTTGCAAGTGTTAGCGTTTTGCTGTAGATCTTCGGGGCAGCACAACGGATTTCAGGAAGAAAAACTGGCATGGATACACTTGGCAGGTAGACAAGACACAGCAGCGTGGGTGGAGAGCCCATTTCTATCCTTATAGGTTACGCGTTACAGCCATGAAGAAACATAAGCATGCCCATGAAATGCCCCTTATCATTCCATAAAAAGATTACGTGCATTTTCAGCTACGTAGAACCGGGTGCAGAGCCTGCTGCAAGAGCAGCCAGGTCCCAGGTGCTGCGGGCACGCACAGCAGCGATGAGCCGGGACACCACAGAAACCTGACACATCCCCAGCCAACTGGCATCCGCAGCCACTTCATCTGCTCTCCACCACCGCCACCTCCCCCAAATGCCATTACCTACTCTAACTTTATTTACCAAAATAAAAAATATATATATTTATATTTTTTTTAACTCCGCAGAGTGGACGTAGCCTGGGGTAGATGCCAGGAAAAAGGGTGGAAAAAGCTGCCTTTATTTATTTAAACAGAACAAGGCAAAACAGTTTGCTGTTAGAAATAAACATTAAACCTTGCAGAAACTGCCCCCCCACCTCAAAACCCACCGCTCCCCCACCTCGCTCCATCGCCTCCTCTCCCCTTCAACATTGTAAGTAGCACAAAAGATCACATTACAAATGCCAGCTGTGGCTCTTTTGGAAGGTGGCCTCCATCTCGGAGGTAGTATATGTTCCTCACGGCCTAAGTGGTTGCTATGGTAAATATGCTTTTTATTGAATAGCAGAGTGAAACAGCTTTTAAAGAGACCCACAAGAACCCCATAAATGGTCAAAATACACAGCAGATCAACCTCAGCCTTCCTGGAAACAGGTTTCTCTTTATTTTCCAAAAGGATCCTGATTTTTGAACGGGCAGCACCCTTTTTTGTGCATGTGTGCCCGTGCTGTCAACTCATCTCCATCTCGCCCGCACCCTCTGGAGGGGCTGGGGGCAGCGGTGATGCTGCGAGCAGGGACCCAGCCAGCCCCGGCATGACGAGCCCCTCGGGCTTTCAAAGCGAAGCCCGAGGGGCAGCGGAAGGTGCTGGTGATGCCCAGCTCTGCTCCCCACCACATCTGCCTGCTGTCCCATGCTGCAGCCAACTGAGAAAACCCTCCTGCTGCCACGCAAAAGCCTCCCGCAAAGCCGTGCCCCCCCAGCAGGCCCGGGCTGAGCTCCCAGCTCCAAAGCCCAGGGGAGAGCTCCCGCTTCCAGCCCTACTCCTCAGTCAGAGCATTCAGAAAGAACTAAAATCAGGAAGTTGTTTTAGTTCCTTTCTTACTAGGAAGAAGGTAATGGCAGGTTTTGATGGCTGCACTGTTCTAAATAAGCAGCCAAACATCTATTCTCCCATTTCTTCCTTCAGCGACAGCCCAAGCGCACAGGAAGGCAAAACAAAGTCACTCTGAAAAACTGAAGCAATCAGTGCTTTGACTAAGCAAGTACCAGGCCTGTGCTCATCGCTCTGCCATACCGAGATCTATTTTAGAAGCTACGGAATCTGGAAGATGGGGTACTTTTTTATTTTCTTTTTCTTTTTTCTTTTTTATTTTAATAAAAAACTAAGGCACTCACAGCAAAGGCCTGGCACTTCTCAACGCGGAGACAACAGAATAACAAACTCCTTACAAACGTTTACTCTGATTTTAAATTTCTAACAGAACAAACGTGTGTCTTGTATGATCTGTCAACTACGTCCACGTTAGATTTTATAACAAAAGAAAAAGAACAAGCGGTGTTCCTTGGGATTCACTTTGTCATCCATTAATCATAAAAAAAAGGGTTTTAAAAAATCCAAAATTTGATGATAGAGTATTACTGAAGAAATATTCTAACCTGCTACATGCCATTTCTCCAGAGGTATATTCCCCAGGTGAACACTCAGACCTAACAGGCCCCGTTAACGATAGATTGTGCCAAAACTGGCCATAGATGAGGATGGGCAAATGAATACTGCCATTCTAGCATAGTGTCATATAAACAGTTTTTTTTAAACCTGTATGGAAGCTATTTTAGAAAATAAAATCAACCCCCCCAGCCCTCTCTAATGCAAATTTATACTAAAGATTTCAAATTCAACTTTTTTTTGCAATAGAAATAAAAAAAAAAAACACCTGAGAGGTTAATAAAAGAACGTTATCATTACCAATTATTACCAATGCTACTCACAAACTACTTACAAATTTCTTTGTATTTTGCAGGCAAGTAGTAAACATCTGATAACACTTTTTATACTAAATGAGAAGTCATCACAATGCAAGTAAGATGTGCTCTAGGTGAGCTTGACTCCAGTGACCCTTCCCTTCACCCAGGTAGAATGCTGACCAGTTCTCACAAAGCTTCCCTCAAGATTTTGCAATACGAATAGATACATATATATGTATATATAATTTATAAAGCAAAGAGTATAGAACAGGCTTGGGTTTTTGTTCCTTTTTTTTGGAATGAAGCGTCTCTTCATTCATTTCAGTTCAACATAGTCACATGTATAACCAATCTGATCGGACTTCAATTCCACTAAATAATCCTGCAGTATGTAATTTTAGAGCATTTTCAACTTTGTGCTCTCCTAAGAAGCACGGAGCTAAGCATAATGAATGATAATTTCACAAACAGCCGAGGAATAGAATATATATTCCCTCCTTTTACCATGGGCTTGTTCGGGTTTGTTTGTTTTGAATTTTTCAGTTCACATAAAAGAAAACTGGTGGCAATCAATGCGATTAATGTCAAATCCCCCCCTTTTATTTTTTAAACAAAGGAAGAACATCTTCTGCGTTTACTTACAACAATGTGTGCTGGAGATGGAGACCTAGCATCCTTGAGGGCTTGTCTACTCTGAAGGCTCCCTGCCTGAACATCAAGCAGTGGCCATTTCATCTGCAGATACTGGATGGAGGAAACAAAAATGGGAAAAGAAAAATGAGTTCAGAAAAGAAAGGCAAAAAAAAAAATAATAATAATAAAAAAATATCTTAGGTAACATGGGCAAAAAGATACAAATTAAAACGTATGCAAGGAACAGAAACAAAAATTAAGAGGACTTCACATGTTTGTGGAGACAAAATCTGTCTAACAATTTCATGCCACTACATTAAAGTTTAGGAATAAGAAAACACAGCAGATTGCAAAGACAATATTACATTAATTTTATTAATCATGACAAATCTAGAAGAGGAATAAAAGCCACACATAAACAAAATACCAAAACCATGGAGAGGATGGGCCAAGGGAGGGGAAGGTAGATTATCAGTTTTAGGAGAGGGAAAACACCTATTGCAGGTTAAGAATAGAATCTCTGTATTTAATGGATCATTTCTCAGCCTTCTTTCAATGCATGTACCACATGAACTCCTCCAACTTCACAACACTGTGCGAACCCTAAAGGCAGAGGTCTGCCTGAAAAGCAATGTGACCCCATAGCACTGCTAGGTCTTAGACCTATTTTCTCTCCTTTCCACCAGTTCTGGAAGTCACCATTGGTTATTTTCTTCTTGCTCATCAGCAGCAGGAGAGAAACTTTCTGAAGAACAATCCCTAAGGGACTTGCACAGTGTAACTTAATTACATGGCCAAACGTAATAAGCTCTCCAGTTGATGATGTCCAAGACAGAATACGGCCTGGTGCATTCACTCTCAGCTGCCCTGGCCAGGCGCTCAGGGGCAGCCAGAACCTATTTGTGTCACTGCCATTGGCAGATAGTCTCAATACACTGCCAGTCTGCAGCATAGGGGGGCGTTGATTCAGAAAGCAAAACAAACAACAACCACCATAACTGCTCTTCAAGAAGAAGCTGAATGTTCCCATGGACTTAACCAGCACCAAACACCAAGTAAAGCTCCTGCTCCGGAACATGCCTGTCCTCCCACCACACTCAACCAGATCGCCCAGTGAGCACAAGGCTTCCCCCAGAGCTGGTGCCCACCTTGCTGCAGCCGCACAGCACTCTGTTCTCACCAAAATCAGTCCCGCAGAGAAATGAGTGAGCCCCAAACCACTTCCATGCAGCACAGATACAATTACTGCCCCAACTTTACTCTCCATGTGGTGCAGCACTGTGCCAACAGTTAATATATGATCTCTAAAAGCCCTGTATTATGCTGGAAGAAATGCTTACTGCCACATACCTTCAGCCCCCTCCCAGACCTAAGAAAAGCAGCTGTATACGTAGATCTGACCACTGCAGATAGCACTGGACTCTGATTGGCCTAACAAATCTATTCCTAGAAAATATCTAGAGAAATAGTTATGTTTACCCATCACTTCTTTTCCTTAGGTAATCTTGAAGGAGAACGACGCACAATCAGTCCCTGCCACTCCAGGCTAGCAGCGGAAGCTGTGTCTAAATCTCAGTGAGGGAAGGAAGGAGATCTGGTTCCATGCTTTCAGCACATCACTGTCACATTTGCTCACGTATGCAAAACATTTGCGAGCATGCAAGGCCAGTTTGCTGCAAGACCCTAGGCACCGAGGTGACCAAAAGCAGGAGGATGCATTCCCATTTCCCATCGCTTGGAGGGCCTGAGATTTCTGAGCTACTGGAATGCAAATAAACAAACCCATACTCTGGATTTGTGCCCCTTTCGAGTTCCTCAAGTTCCAAGAAGTCTTGTTTTTATTCATCTTCACATTTGGGATTTGTGCAATGTGGACCAGAATGTTTCAGCACTTCTTAAAAACAAGAAATAAAACCCAAACAAACCAGAACTAGCCTACCGTAAGTGGCATTGCTAACTCATACGACTTGATTGTAAGCCTCCAGGTATTTGATTGCTTGCATCAAATCCCTGCTCTTCAATATAGGTGACCACAACATAAATTTAAAAGTTGAGATTACATTAATATAACTTTCTAACCCTTTGTGGTTTCAAAGAAATGCTTAAAAACGCAACCCAAGTGCACAGAAAATGAACCCAAAGCCTAGGCTGACTGAGAGCTTCTTAACTTCAGGGGAAATCTGATACATTTCAGATTTGCGGATGGCACTACTGAACAAGTCAACTGATATGTTTTTGGAAGTCCATCAGTTGTGTTTCACATGCAGTGGCCATAACACCACCACGTAAAGGGGCATATGAATTTGCAGAATGGCACAAAGGCTCCCTAACGGCTGTCCGGGTGGCTCACAGCGACTAGAGGCTTCCCCGGATATTTCAGCTGGGGAGTGAAGTTATCAAATGCTAGTAAAGCCAGGGTGTCATTCTAGAGACTGCATTTGTCTTTTCTTCCAAGGAAAACATCCTCACAGAATGTCTGCCTCATGGTACATGACTGTTTTGGAGAGTGAGAAGTTGCTTCTACCACAGCTGAAGCAGCCAGCTTGCTGGAAGTGGCTGGGAAGCCATCGTCCAACAAAACAAACCAACCGCACTTATTTTTCCATGACCACTCCAGGCTCACGAGCAACTCTGGAATATTCCTACAAACCTGGTGATCCGTGAGGGAGCTCAGGTCAGCGGCTGCCCTAAAAGACAGGCCAAGAAATGCGTGGGCTTCTCTGAGGCTGTCCCCAGGGGCACACCGAGAGGCACTGACAGGGCAGCGTGAGCAAGCTCACATCAGACCCCGTCCAGCCAGTAATTACTGCAAGGATTATAAAGCCTCCAGGACTGTCAGCTCTGCTTTTTTTTTTTTTAGCTCTAAATTCCCAGAAGAAGAAACAGGGCAAGACAGCGTGATTGTTCCTGCTTTGCCTCCATCTCATGAGAGCCAAGAGAGACAGCTCAAGAAACTTCAGGAAGAGCTTACCGTTACTTTGCTTGTCTGTGTTGTAGACCCTCACGGTTTGGGCTCTCAGTGAAGTCCTCCCGTTACCCACCCCTGCCAAAGCAGGTCCAAAAGCCTTCCAGCTCTAATGCTCAAACACAGCCAAAGCCACTTCGCCTCTGGGATGTAACCAGCCGTGAACGCCTGTGGCATCCAGCATGAGCTGGGCTCCATTTTGCACACAAAATGACAGCTTCCATGGCCAATATGGAAGGGGGGGAAATAAGTAGATAAACAAACAAAATAAACAGCCCTCACAGAAAGCAGGAGGGCATGAAGATCAGTATGCAGCTTCCACATCTCCCCCAGGAGGCCGGGCTCCAGCACCCCGGCCCCACCGAGAGGCAGATGTCCTCTGCACCAGGTAGACACGGAGGGCTGGGGCCTGCCTCAAGCTGTTGGGCCGACAGCTTCAGCAACAGGATGCTGCTGGCCACTTGCTGGCTCTGCAGTGCCAGCCCCGTTGATAAAGTACAAAATATTAGCATTGTGTAAGGTGACGAGCCCGACTCGAGGGCTCCTCATCCAAGAATTGTCATGCCTGTAACACAATATTGATGTGGTGGCTTATAATTCTTACTTTACATAAAAGCTTCATTGTGTGCCAAATTCAATCTCCACAGGCTACCTGAGCCACAGATTTTTACGAGTCTACATTTCAGCGCTGCGAGTCTACAATACACATAATTTTCAATTATGTTAGGGCAGAACAGGATCACTGCCTATATAACATTACTGGTTGGAGGAAATGAGACTCAGCCCTACTGCCGAGCGAGCTAACCGAATCCAGATGGCGGGCAGAGCGCGGCCCGACGGAGCTGCGGCGAGCGGCCGCCCTCCACAACTCTCTCTTTCACGACGGAGGGAGATGGCAGCCCACACCCCGGCCCCTCGGTGCTGGGGCTGGGGGCGAGGGGGAGAGCCCCATCGCGGTGCCCGCGTGCGGTGCGGTGCGTGGGGAGGGCGAGGGAAGGGATGGGATGGGGGCGGGAGGCGTGATTGCTTTTGCAGGTTTACTAGGGCTGCGCTACGCTCCGATTTTCTTATTAAAAAAGAGGAAAAAAAATAAAAGTCAAGCGCTATTACAGCAGAGAGGTAAATCCTTTCCTTCCTCAAGCGACTAAATAGCAGGAAATCCTATTCTCTTGGCCCTAAATGCAGATTTGAGCCAGACGGTTCCTCTGATTTGCAAGGAGTCCACAAAAATTTGAGGCCGACTTTCCCAGCCTCTGAGGCTGGGTTTGCATTCCTGCACCGGAGGGGAAGGGCAGGCGGGGGAAGTTCCCACCGTCCGCTCGTGCGAGCGCCGGACACGCGCTCGCTCCTCTCCGGCATCCCTCTACGTGGAAATCGCGCCTTGCCTGCGCAGACACCGGGCTTTTCAACAAGTTAACCCTAACAAATCTGTGCAAATTTTTTCGGAGCAAAACTGTTGAAACGGGCTCCGCTGGCCTGCTTTTAACATTTTTTAAAATAATGTCATCTTGGCTTGAGTAGTTTATTCCCTGTTTAACAATATGATCTGATGGGGATCATTAGCATGTGTGTGTTTAAAAAAAAAAAAAAAAAGTTTTATGGCAAGCCTCAGAGAGCTTAAGCAAAATAATTGTTAAGCTCCAGGCCTCTGCACAAAAATTAAAATACGTATGGGGTGAGCATACTTGAGAGAAACCAAAGCTTTTAAAAAGGCTGTTAAATTGTCAGCACAAGGAAAAAGGCAAATGATTTGAACTGCCCAGATTTATTTATATTTTTTTTTTAGAAGGGGGGAAAAAGAAAAAACAACCCTTCACTGCTAGGAGCAGCACGTCCTCACCTCCCATCTGCAACCGGCAGGTCCTGCAAAGCAGGGACCCACCAGGAGCAGCTCAGCACAGGTGTCCATCCATTCCCCTCCCCCCCCAAAAAAAACAATCAAAGAAGATGGGAAAGAAACATGTTTCCCAAGATTTCATGGCAGTGCTGGTCAAAAGTAGCTAAAATCCACTTGCAGGACTGGAGGAGTTGACTGGAAACTCTTACTCATTGCCAGCGTCCCCCAGCTCCAGGGCTCGCAGAAGTGCAGCCACAACGAGAGGGATGGCACAGGGCTTGCAGGTGTTTCCTGCATTGGTGTCCGACCTGGAGCTGCTCCCTTGTCACATTATTGTTTTCACCACTGGAATGCCCTACGAGTGACGTCCCAGAGCATATAAATACAAAAACGCAATTAAAAAAAAAAAAAAAAAAAAAAAAAAACAGTCCATGTTTTTAAACAAGGAAAGCTGCACAACACTTTCCAGCTCGGGTTTCCTGCAGCTGGTGCTTATTAGCTCCCAGGAACTGAAGCAAGCAGGAGCAGGGCTGCTGCAGTCAGAAGCCGCATGGTGCCACAGCCCTCTGACACCTCTCCCAGACATATCGGAGCATGTTCAGTCTGAGCTCTTCCTGCCTCTCAACACACCACACAAACCGACAGATTCCTGACCCTAATTTTCCTCCCTTGGCCAGCACTGCAGGAGCACTTGGAAGCACCCATCTGGATGCCAACTTTGAAGCTTTCAGAGTTTTCCCCAATATTTAGCTAGCAACTCGCCTGGGGGGCCACCTAGGCAAATTTTAACTAAAGATAATCCAGTAGTAACTCAGGGGGCTGAAATTACGAGGGGATGTCTGAGATTTAGGGGGAAGGCAATAGCAACAAAGACAGAGCTTAACAAGACTATAATTTCTCTTTGCAGGAAAGAAAAGTAGTTCCAAGAGGATACCATCTCGGTGCCTACGATGCAAGGACTGCAACCTACTTGTGTCCCCACTGCAGTCAGAAGGGCTTAAATGGGATTCAGAACCAGAACCCTCAGCTTGTTCTCTATTAGTTAGATGGATCCATCTATCCACCTCCATCCATCATTTTTGCCCTCAGTTATCACCTTGCTTGTAAGGGTGTTCAGTGTGAGAACAACATAAACTACCAGCAAATGACTAACTGAAGGAGATTGCTACAGAAACTTTACAAGGGTGTCTTATTTCTTGCAGATCTGCAATGTCTGGAATTTTTCATATGAAAAGTAATAGACACCACCCACAATGTTCAGCCCCTCTGCAGAATATGTAATATACCACAGTGAAGCACAGGGGAGCTGCTAAAAATGAGAGTAACAAGGCTTGTATCAATGAAGCTGATCCTTTCCCACAAAAGGTTCCCCTACCTCAAGAAATGAAAGCACGTTATTGTAAAACATGCATTTATCACACATCTCCACTTTAAAAATTAAAAAATAAAAATAAAAAAAAAATCACCCTTTAAACTATTGCAACACTGCAAAAATAAACGATTAAATAAAAATATACAAATAGGGGGAAATTAGTACAAACACACACACACTAAAGGAACGGGTAAGTGGTTTATACCTGAACAGATAGATGCACAGACAACATGTAGCCCTCTTCCCAGTTTAAAATGTTTATTCACCAGCACTAGTATCAGCCAGACCATCTTGTGATATATTCCTGAACAAGGCACTTCTATTGCCTTGAATTTCCCAGTTATTGAGAGCTCTAGTGACCTTGTCTCCTTCCCTTCCAGTCATGCACACAGAGTCCCTGAAAAGGGGGCCTTGAGTTGCCCATTTTAATATTTTGCCTGTGCCTTTGTCACATTGCTGAAATGCTTCTTAGGGCATACAAAAGGAGAACGCAGAGTCCACCACAGCCTGAAAATCACAGAAACGTGTTAGCGTTTAAACAGTCTCGGATCATCTCAAAGGAGGGATGCTAGAGAGCAGAAACCCTGCGAGCTGACAGTGCCTCACTGACGCCATGGAGCAGTCTGAGGCTGTGGGCGAAGCTCATGCCGGCTGTGGGGTGGGACAGGGCACAAAGGAGTAGCTGGAGCCCCACGGGCACCTAAACGAACACCGTTCCCTCTTGGGTGAGCCGTCAGACCGAGGTGAGATGGAGGAACACCCCAGAAGCACCGAAGCTTTTTCCTGACCTAATCATCAGGCCCCATGCCCCCACAGAGCTCTTATCCATCATCCTGGATGAGCTGCTACACAACAGCTACATCCCAGGACTGCTGCTGCATGTCACAGCTACTGGTGCTGCCTTTGTCTGCACACTGGTAAGGGCACAGAGGAGACTGCTCCAGGAGAGCGCTAAAGACAATAGCCAGCAGGTCCTCAGAAGCATCTTTAAAAATTAACACCTACGAAAGTTCAGGAACATTCAGATAATTATTTGCTCATGAGGAAATGGATGAAAGGTATTCTTGCCATTGGTTTTACTGAAATACCCAAGTAAAATTGTTTTGCAAGGTTGGTAGATGCCAGTGGAGTTCTAGGATTTTGACACGGGGCATGAAGAAGCTAAGGCTAATCAGCTAATGCAGGAATTAAACTTTTTTTTTTTTTTTTTTTTTTTTTTTTTTTTTTTTAAGACTTACAAGAGGAAGAGCGTTCATGTGACACAGCAGCACAGCACTACTTTCTGCAGTTCACATGGTATCTCAGCAGAACAACTACAGGCAGTGTTTCTTGATCACGGGTGGAGCTTGGGAAAGCACCATTACTTCTTTCACATTTAATTTGAAAGCCTCCACAGCCCCACTGCACAAATCAGCAGGCTGCTTGAGTACTTTACAGATGTCTACAAAATACTGTTCCAAAACACAGGCACAAATAAAAGCATAATTTCACTCAAGAAACAAGAACAATTTTTTTACCTACGTACTTTTAACCCAGAAAATAAAAATAATAAAAAAAAACTTCATCTTCAAACTATTTTCCCCAGATTTTCTCTGCAACCTGTTCTGTTCCACTCAAGCATAGAGATTCCATTAGAGAAAGAATGGGACAGTCATGAAATCTCAACAAAGTCTTTCTGTAGATACAGCTTGTTTAGAATCAGCAAAGCTAACCCAGCTCTAAGACTCGCTGAACAATTTGATGTACAGACCCACATTTAATTTCTCCTCCTGGCAATCTCCCAGAGAGTGAGAGAACAATTGGTAACCAGTGTTTGCATGAAGTCCAAGAATGCATTTTATGGTCTATAAAATATAATTCCTTTCCTCCCCATTAAATAAAGACAGTAAAAATATCTGACAGCATGTTAGGGAGAGAGATCACGGCACTGGACTACCTCCATTATAGCAGAAGGGCCGCTCCAGGGGAACCTTGCCTCCCTTAAAACTTTCCAGCTCTGTTAAGAACCTGACTCCATTTGTAAGGGAGGGACTGCAACTTTAAAGCTTTGCAACTACCTTTTTTTTTTTTTTCTGAAAACAACAAAACAAAAGAAAACAAGGAGAAAAAACACACACACAGCTCAGTGGTAAATCAGCCTGGTTCTGCTTTAATACTGCAGAACACACCTGCCCTGTCCTGCTCCCCTCATCTGCCCTGGTGCATGTATCCATGCCCCAGGACAGTGGGGTGTGGAACAAAAAGGGCCCTCCAAAAGAGACCTCCACCTTCCCCTCCACTCCATCACTCAGTAGGAGCTGCACGTTTCCAAATTATGAGAAGCATTATTCAGGCTCCTCTGGTGTCACCCATCACCCAACTCACCTCAATGTGATCAGGACACAAAATGGCTGCTGAGCTGGTACCATTTTCCTACGTGCATGTGAAATAAAACTGATGATCAGACAGCTATCTGGGCCTACGTGTACACAGGGCCATTGCTACCTCCTGTCCTCATTTGTTACCATCATTAGAGATCCCCAGCTTCCCAATCTGTTCGCCGAAGTGCGTCCTGTTTGTTGGAAGGGGAAGTCTACTTTGGTTTCTTGTGGTGCTAGGAGATGAAGGAGGAAGAGGAGGGTGGGGAAAGGCTGCTGCAGGACGCTGGTCTTGTGGCAGTGGCCACCAGCACAGCAGCACCATGCTACGTTTCCACAAGATCTAGGACAAGCAATTTGTCACATCCTTTCTGTAAGGAGCCACTTGAGTTCGGAAACCTCAGTTTATGAGATCTGAGCCAAGGGGGTTGATTTGTAGAGCGCTCAGCACCTACAGCTACCACAAGTCAGCAGACGTGGATGCATGAAGGCAGCTGCAGAAGGCAGCACACCACAAGGCACAGTCCCCTCCAAACGGGGCATCTCAGACACTGGTACAGAACTGACCGGGTGAGGTTTTATTCCCTCTTTGATCCAAATTCACATCTCAAATCCCACAGAGTACCTGCAAACACCACAGGGCACTACCAAGAGGTGTGATGCTACTGAGGGTTGGGATTCGGTCTGCCAGCTCCCCTGGGATGCAGGAATAAAGATGCTACAGGAGAACTGAGCTCTTTGCTCCTAACTGTAACATCGCCCAATGGGGCTTTTACTGAAAGAGTCATATTTTCTCCTGATGTTGGGTAAGTGAAACTCATGACTCGAATCACTACCACAAAAATTCCTGTTGATGTAGCAATTCTGGGTGAACTGCCGGGAGCCACTCTCTAGTAAACCCAGCAAATTTCATACCGAATTTCCTGTCGCCTCCCCTGTGGTTTCTATATGTGATTGGGTCTTCAATGCAAAGAGGGGTTACTGCAGAATACATGGCTCCAAGGGGCTGTCGCAAAAACCAAGCACTTGCAAAATTCTCTTTCCCCAGGGTTGGTAACTTTTGCGTGTATATATATATATATATATATATGTATATATATATATATTTTTAAACTCAAAACAAACCCCAAAAAGTTAACACAAAAATGTAACCTAAAGACAACCTCAGGAAAGAGTCCTGAAGATAACACTGAAACCCGTAACGTTCTGACCTCCTCAGAGGAGCTGGGAAGGTTGCTGTTGGGGTTACTTTGTTTTTCAGAAGGCCTGACTGGAAAACTTTCCACTGCATCATATCCTGGTCCGCATTCCTCAGCACAATCTTTTAGCTCAGATGTGTGGAGATGTCTTTGAAAGATGTAAAAAAGGTCGAGAGTCCCCTGAGCTAATTGCGCTGGCTGAGAAACAAAACCTGTGGGCTGGGGTGGGATTCGTGTCAGGCTGACCTTCTGCGAGACCAGCTACTCCTCCGAGCGCAGCCGCCTTGCGCCTCCGCCAGCATCCTCCTGCCACTCAAGTATCGTCTTGCTGTAACAAATTACTCCTAACCCAGGATTACGGCTCTTTCCAAATCCCTCCTGGAGAGCTGGGAAATGCACGTTCCCTCCCCGCACCAGTTGCTTCCCCTATCAATAACCCTTCTCTCCGCTTGCTCCTTTGAGGGCATTTGCCCATGGGCCAGCAGGGCCACTCACACCCATTCCACTTTCCAGCACGAGCTGCGTGTCTCAACCATCCACCAGCTGAAGGTCTCGATCCCTCAGACCTTCACACAACCATTAGCCACCTCCACCTGCCCGCTGTCAGACAGCACACCCTAGACATCCAACCTGAAATCTTACAGAGCAGCCCACACCTTCCCCCTGATTCCCCCCAAACTCCTTTATAACGAAGGGCTGGGAGGGGTTAAAAGGTCTTCTTGCCCTTAGGAGAAGCACGGTGACCCTTGCTGAAGGAGGGATGCACCCATGCAAACATCTTCTTTACCTCCCTACACCTCAGCCAGCCATAGAAAAGACGCCCAGCCTGACCAGAGGGAAAGCTGGCTCCCATTTCAGTAGGAAGAATATATTTAGGCAGAGGACTAAGTGAATCATTTGGGATCAAAGTGAAAACAAACAACTGAAGTATTCACTAAATCTGTGCTGTCACCTCTCTTTCCTGGGCAGCCACCCCGTGTATTTATTTTCTGGTTTCCTCCAGCACTACCAAAACAATGCAATATGCATTTATGGTATTTAAATGAAGTATTTTTAAAATATTCTTCGTTGAATCATCAGCCACACAAACTCTTCCTCAAGAACAAGTAAAACATTGTTCTGATTTTTTTCTTAAAGGAGGTGTAGATAGATGTTAAACAAATATGGTCCAGAATTGAGACCATTCTGGATTATTTTTTCCAACTAAAAAGGCACTCCGATGGAAATAAGTACAACTTTTGTAAAATTCAAATAGCTGTATGACATGCCTTCAGAAATGCATTCTGAATTTTCAAGTACCGTATGTTATGCATTCAACATAGGCAACTTTTGTTGAATTGGCATCTTTTAGGGACAAAGAGATACAAAGTGTACTACTGAAAGTTCTGGAAAAGTGTGCTGTTTATTTAAAAGGAAAAAATTTTCATAAGTCAAAACAACCATACCAGTACATCCATTCCCTGAGCTCAAGTGACTAGAAACAAAGTCAAACTGCGCAATGCCCCAGTGCAAAATAAACATTTCAATTTTAATGAACTGGGAAAGGAGGTGTGGGGGGTGGGGTGGGGGGGGAATAAATAAATAAACCCACTTTTTTAAAGCAGCAAATCAAAATCATGCTCATATCTAGATTAGGGGAGAAAAAAAAAAAAAAAAAAAAAAAAACTGATTTTATTCTGCCTTCATCTTTTTCATCTTTCCCCTCAAATGGTGGGAGGAAGAGAAAATAATATGTTTTTTTATTATTTTTTTAAATTCTGTACAGAAATGCTGACCGAGCAGGCCCCTGCACAAGGGAGAAATGCATCAGCTGCTCCACAACAGCTCCCGTCCCGGAGGGCCTCTGCCCCCTGCACCAAATCCTTGTGGTTGCGGCCGAGGTTTGCACCGGAGAGGCGAGGGCTGCGTGGCTGCGATCCCGGTTCCCTGCGAGCATCTCGGCCACGGCCCGGGGGAGCGGATGCAACACCGCAGACGGACGGACGGACTGACCCAGCCAGCCTCGCGCCATGTGCATTTGTCACGCTGTAATGCCACGGACCCCAAGTTAAAACAAAGGAGTCATCAGAGCAGCCCTGAGCATATAAATCTGGCCTAAAATGTTGCTCTTGCTGCTAAATATAGAGCAGGCATTTTGAACTGGCTGGCCCACAAGGCAACTTTTGTATTTATTTATTTAAAGGACCGTGGTTTGGGAACACTGAGTGTTTCTTAAGTCTGTTCATGTATATTATGTTCCCTCTCAAGAGATGAGCATGCAAAAAAAAAAAAAAAAAATTAAAGGAACTTAGCAGGTACTAGAAAAACAGCTTCCACTTAAAATAGCCAGAAAGCACTGAAGAAAGAAATATTTGGCTTGGAGTCTCCCTGAAGGATGGTCAGTCAGGTGCGTGCAGAATTAAACACAATAGTTTTACCACCACCACAATCAGCAAACGTCCTGCTTGGTGTGGGGGCTCTCCCCAGCATGGAGAGGAGTTGCACAACAGCCCATGCTCTACAGGAGGGGAAAAGCACGGGGTGCAGCAAGCCCGTGCAGGAGGAGCGGGCAGGAATTCCCAGGAAAGGCCCCGGCAAGATGACAGCCAAAGCCCTGCTCCGGACCACCCAGGAGCCAGCCTGCAAGAGCACGCTCACCCAGGGGATGCTCTCCTAAAGGGTCCAGCCCTGGTGCCTGGGCACGGGGCAGCCGGTGGGGTTGGTCCTGCCCAGGTCTGGGATGGTCCCACCGGGGTTGTCACATCCCAAATGCTGCGTGTCTTGACCCCTGTGGGTCCAGATTAATATTTTAGGTTTTAGCCTTACCTGCGGCTGATAAAAACAGGAGCTAGCAGAGGTTTGTTACAGCTGTCTTAAGAAAAAGCTTTTTTTTTTTTTTTTTTTTTTTTTAAATAAAAAAGCAGCGCAGGGGGGTGGAAGGGGCTGCAATCGACAGCTCCACTAGCCAGAGGCACTTTGCAAGGAGGAAAGTAGAACTCAAGATGTGGGCAGGCCTCAGGTTTCAGAGCCTCAGGGCACATCCAAGAGACACCAGTGTATTTACTGAACAGCCGGGAAAGCAAAGGCTCCAAGCTTACAACATTTTATAATCTTATAAAATATAAGTGTCCGCAATAAGTTCTCGAGGTTCAAGAGACTGGGGAGGGGAAGGGCGTAACGACCTGTGCTGGCTGTTTGGTGGGGTTTTGAGAGGTGTTTTTGGTTTTGCAGATGAGGCAGGATGACTGCATGCAAGGGTAATTATAAATGAAGCCAGTAAGGATCAATGAGCTCCCTTTCATAGCAATGGCTTATTTATTTATTTTAAAATCACGACACAGCAATTCTGTTCCATTTCCAAGTCAAATTTGTCCTAGGTGGATACAGAAGGAAAAAAAAATCAGGTTCCTAAACAGATTTTTGAGCTTATTAATAGACTGAAGAGCGTCTGCACAGGACAATACATTGCAGCCAGTGTTTTTGCATGCTGAATAGCTAACCCACTAACCTCAGGAGGGACTTTTCATCTCAACAGACCTGCACACAAAAGGTCATTACAGTGCACCCTGCTTCCACTAAGGAGCTTACCCCTCACACGTAATATCAGGCTTATTAAGCAACATGCAATGATACAATAGCTGTTAATCTACTGAAATTATTATTCTTTTCCTCCTGTCGCCCCATAAGCAACATGGGATTTGCAACGTATTGTGATCAGGACGTTACCTGAAGGGCAGAGAGAACCCGGACTGCCCTGCCCTCCCCCGGATGGCTCCTCCAGGGGAGGTTTTCCAGCAGCAGCTATCACAGGGAGAACAGAAAGAGTCCTCTGCTCTGACTGTGCATAGGCTTAATCACAGCATGGAGCTGCGTTTTGTTTAAGAAAATAGATAAATAAAGGGGAAAAAAATATTTAGCAAGTGAGCTAAATAAGCGAGGGGGGGGGGAGGGAAGAAATGGCTGAAGGGCCTCAGTGTGTGCACCCAAGGCTTCTCCCATCGGTTCAGGAAGAGACCGGCAGCTCCTGCAAGCCCCACGGCGGGCTGTCACTCCGTGGCACTGGATGCTTTGCCATCACTTCTGAATGATAATTGGCTCGAAAATTAACACGCCTCACCGTCCTCATAGAAAGAGCCCTGCAGTCTCACCCAGCGGGGTCGTCACCCCCGAGCACTCCACGTTTCCTCGAGAGGGCACGAATGTCCTGAACTCCCACACACTCCAGGGCTTTTAATTCACTCCACAGTACAAAGGACCCAGGTCAGGATTTTTCCAAGAAGCCATAAGAACTTGGGTGCCTGATTGTCTTTGCTGCTTTGTGAATCCTGTCCCTTGCACTGCTGAGTGATTTAAGACCCACAGCGAAGCTCTGCTCAAAAGGTCAAAAAACGCAAAAATATAGTGACTACGACTTCTCTTTCCTATGTAAATTTACAGAAGTCTGAGTCCTATCAGACAAAATGCTTTCGCTCTCCGAGCATTTTTAAATCTCCTCTCTCCTATAGTTTATTAAGGCCATTAACTTTTCTCCTAATCTGAATCTCCTACTTCTTTGTTCTAGGATTAAGAAGAAAATGCCTCTGTCTGGGGAATAACGGTATCCTTGGTGCATCTCGCTCATATAAACGCGCCTGAAAACAAATGGAGTCCTTCAGTTTAATTTTGCTGTAGAGTTTAACGCTCACATCAATCACCCCACATATGTATGCACCAAAACGCACTGCAGACAAACCCATATCCTATCAGTTATGCATAATTACGCTTTAAACTTATATCAGACCAATTGACCCACAAGTGCCAATCGCCCCACTGAAGTCTGCTGGAGCCTTCGGTGTTTTGCCCCTCGAAAGCTCTGGTTCCAATGCCATTACCACCACCGCCAGATTATTACGCATTCCCGAGCATCCTACGCTGCCCATGAGCTTCCACCCCAAGCCATGCAGAAAAGGGCCAGGCTGTGCACTGCTGTGCAACATCGTATGAAATTCCTCACCTCATTTACAGTGCATTAATAACAATAAATCACAGCAATGTCCCCCACTCCCCACCCATACACACAGAATAGAGGCCACCAGAACAGCAGAACACAGCAATGGGAAAAAATGGACAGAAGAGTCAACCCACACGCACCAGGAGATACCAAACAGAAGTGAGAAGGGCATTAAATACATTTATATCCATTTATATATATCTACACACAAACAGGTATCTGGTGTGGAGATGCCCATACTACCCACTGTATGCTTGGACAGGGCGCAGTTAATGATTTTTATTATTAACAACACAAAGGGGGAAGGCAATTGTTTGCCAACAGACGTTAGCTTAATCATTTTAAGAAGGAAGAAAAACCCAGAAATGACAAAGTACACAAGAACTGCAGGACTGGGCTACGACGGCGCATCCGCAGCCGACTGCCGGGAACACCGAGCCAAGCAGCTCCCGACACGTTTCCCGGAGCAGCCGCCCCGCTCCTTTACTCTCCCGTGGTCTGTGCGGGGGGGTGGGGGGGGGAATTAAAATAAAAAATGAACTAAAGTGTAACAAAATCAAAACGAGAAGCCTGCCCTTCGCTAGGGCCCAGATTAATTGCGGATGCAAACGAAGCCCTGCTGCAGCGCGAGGGCCATTGGCAGGGAGCTGCGCGCGCTCGCCGGTGTTTACTCCGGCTCCAGCAATGCAGCACAACCTTCAGTCAAGCTATTAACTTGAACGTTGAACTTCACAGCGCTGGCTGTCTTTCTCAGCCATTCTTTTGATGTTACCTCCAAAGCAAAAGATCAAAGACTTTGAGTGTGGTGAGGGGAAGTCCCAGGCTCTTAGCCTACCAGCCTGTGATATATGTTAAAATCCCGGCCAAAAGAGAGAGCGAAGGGAAAAAGAAAGGAAAAGCCAGCGAGGGAAGCTGAAGCATCCCAGCCGAGCGGCGACAGGAGGAAGTGGCACAGTGCAGCCCCTGCGCCGCGTCCACCTGGGGCCGAGACCCCAGAAATGGGGCTTTTCCCCCCTTGCTCCCCTACAGCCACATTTTTTGGCAGCACCGGGTCTCTCCCTAAGACCTGCAGCCCCCCATTGCTCTCCTCACCACGGGGCTGCTGCACCTTGCAGGCTGCCTGGAGAGACCGCGGCCGCGTGCCAGGAGCTGGGCCCTAATGAGGGAAGCACCCCCAGCCAGCTCCAGCCCGCAGGCTTCACGGGATGGGGGGGGAGACCATACAGGACTAGGGCTCCCTCGGGGAAGACGTTGAATTGCCCCCATCTGCCCCGCCACCCTGCATGAGTCACAGAAAAATAAACCCTCCCTGCTTGTAAAACACGGGTAATATGGCCTGCTCTTCCTGGCGGGGCCCGGGCGGGGTAAAGGCCGCGCCGCTATCGGCAGGGCCCAAGTCCACGCGCCTCGTTCGCTCCCTGCCACCGCACCGAGCTGGGAGCCTCCGGGGAGGGAAAACATGGAGCAAGAAACCGCCCTGCTCCTGCCCGAGCCTCTTTGGTTGGTGGGGTTTTTGGTTTTTGTTGTTTCTTTAAAAAAACTTTAATTTTAGCCATGTGTTTAGAAGGGGACAGGAAGGGGGAGATTTTTTATATATATATATATATATATATTTTTTTTTTTTTCAGATGCTGTCCTACCATTGTCCCCTTCCTGAGCCTTTTTCTGGGTTTATTTATATTCCCATAATACACAACAGTGCTCCAGATTTAGACAGTGACACTTGGTTGACACGGTCAAAAGTGGATCCAGTGCAGCATGTCTGCCAAACCAAGCCCCTCATCCATCAGCTGAAGTCCTTTTACTGCAGGGTCACGAAGGAATCACGGACTGTTTTTCATTCCTTTCTACCAATGTGCCTCCTAACTCTAGGAACCAAAACCCTCTTATGCTTGTCAACTCCTCCTCTTCCCCACCCCCGGTGAATTCAGCTCTTGGCATTCACCAGCACAGAAAGCCCTGGGATTCAAAACAGAAATTCTTCAAAACAGAATTCGTGGCATTAAGCAGTAAGTAGGATATTCTGATTTTATTGTACTTTACTTACTCCTACTTAGCTCTAATCCTTGCTCCCCAGACAGGGGCTCGCTCTCGCTCTCAGCGAAGTCGATAGGAATTTGGCTATTGACTTCAATGGAAGTGGGATCAGATCCCCACATCTGTTGCACAGGGCGAGCAATATTCAGAGAAAAAAAAATAGGGGAGAGGGGAAAAAAAGAAAAAAGCCTCTGAGATGTGAAGCGATAAATGAGCTTGGATCAGGATTGTGAATAGTGGATGCAGGGGAGCTCTGAACTTGCCAACCACAGGTAATGCTGCAAACAACACTAATTGCTAGACCAATTCCTCATTTCTTAAAATGGTAATTCAAATAACTAGAGCAAAAAATAAACAGCCAGGGACAAATAACCCTCCAGTCGTGGTTTGCAATGCCCAAGGACCAGCTTGGTGCAGCTCCTCCCTGGCGAGGAGCTCCCTGTGCCCTCCCAGCCCTCCTCTTCCTGGGGTTTCGAGCAAAGGCGAGCAGCACAGGCAGGCACGCAAGGAGGAGGAGACAGGATCCCGGGTGCAGAAGATGGAGCCGATGAAGGAGTGTGAGAAGTCAAGTACTAGTTGCTGCTCCACAGCACGAGAGGGATCCAAGATAAACAAGACCTAGATCTGGAACGCGATCCTGCTCTGCGTCACAGCCCCGCGATAATGCACCAGGAGTCAGGATTTCTTGGCATCAGACACGCTATCAGCAATAAACAAGGCAGTTCTCCAGAGCCACGAGGGACGCAGAGGGAGCTGGGAAGGGTAGAGGGGAAAAATAAGTGGGATTATCTGTGTATCAGCCAAAGAACTGTATGAAAGGAGTACGCAAAAAGCAACTGCCAAAACTGGTGTGGGAAGAAAGAAAGAGACATTGAAACAAATCTGGTATGCCTCCTACCTGCAGAGATGCTGCACATGAATTAGGCATCTTGGCAGAACAGATCCTCCTTGGGATAAATGGAGGTGAGCAATGATGGCTTACACAGGGACATCACTGAGGTTCAAATTCTGCATCTAAATCTCCCTAATACCAGCAAGAATTCCAAACCCCTCTAAAAAAAACACTATAAATAAATAAGCAAATAGTAATCTAGCCGGCTCTTCAAAATTCCTGAAGTTTGTTTGCTCTCTGCGCCCCATGGCAGTTCAAGCAGCTACTCTCCCTTTCTATTTATACCTCATTTCAAGTTGTGGTTCTTACACACTACTTGCAGTATGGCCAACGTGCCAGAAAAATCACATCGCTTAGAGAAAGCCAGAGAAAGACTGATGAAAGTGGAAAGTGGGAAAAAAGGAGGCAGGGAGAGTCATTAAAAATATATATATATATATATATATTCTACGTTCAGAAATGAGCTAGCACAGTGGCTGTAGTCTCCAGTTCACCAAAGGGCTTAAGCACCTGCTCAATTTTAAAGCTCGAGCAGCCCTGCTGGTTTTGGTATGTTTAAAGTCACCCAGGTGCTCCAAGGCAGCGCTAGCGCAGTGCCCGAGCGGTGCTGGCAGAGGCCCTCGCAGTTATTGACTGCACATATGGCAGGAAGAGCTTGAAAGCCGCACAGCAAGTGGCTTTCAAAACCATCAGACCCACAAACAGAAATCAATGCAATTTGCTTCCAACTACCCGATCGTCGAGTTGGGCTGTAATTCCTGACCCACCTCCTTCCCCCCCAACCCTATCTGACTGAGGATGCCTGAGACGCTCAGGTATTAGTGCCGAAGAAAAACCCAGGCCAGGGAAGAGAGATCTGATGGGAACGGGAGGAGGTGTCACATACTGCTCGCTTGTAACCGCTGTAAAAAGTCACCTCCTGCAACACATAAAAATTCTCACAGAATTAAATCCCTTATAATCCCATTTAGCAGAAACAAGGTAGAGCAGTATGCTGCGCTTAAGACATTTTAGTCTTTAAGAAAGTACTTAAAAAAAAAAAAAGAAATAAAAGAAAAAAACACTCCTCTTGAAAATAAATTGAAATGGAAGAAATTTTAACCCCAATTCAAATTTCTCTGGGAAGCCGTTTTTTGTTTCCTGGGCTTTTTTAAGGAAGTCACAGAGTGTAAACCCTTAAATATTTTCACTCTTCCCAAATGTTATTATTTTTATAGCAGCTTGTATACATGCTAATCTAGTCCAAATGTACAAATAAATGTGCTGAGCTAGTATTAAAACAACAACCAACTGGAGTAAGATATAGAAGCCTTTTCTCCAAGAAAATACAAACACAAGCTAAGTAATGTGTATGTACACTGCTTCCCAAATTAAGAGTTGCTAATTGTGTTTACAACTTTTCCCAGTGGGAAATGCTATCTGTGGTCCACCAGTCCACCTCTCCCTCTCCCCCGCAGCAAATGACCTACCAACTAAGTACCAGCTTTATGTTCAAGTTGGTCAACTGGGTTTTTGCTTAACCCACAGGCATTTTTCCTATTTCAAAGTTTCTATTAACTCCCTACTGATGTACCCTAAAAGAAGTTTTAAGGGCTTGGAAGCACATAAATAAAATAGACTTTGCTGGACCAGCACAGCCAAATGAAAGCCTTTCACCTGCAGTGGTGGTGATAAAAATTTTAGATGCAGCCGCATACATGGCCCCTCCATAGATTTAAGATAGCTGCGATTTCCAGCCATTCAGCAGTCTTGTGGCCACTGAGCTGCCTTGGTTACACTGAGACAAGCATCAGGACAGGACCTAGGGTTCAGGATGGTTGTTTGGGGAGTTGGGGGTTTTTGTTTGTTTTTTTCTTATTATTTTTTTTGGCTGTAGCAAAGCCCTTTTTTGCTAGGAGGCTGAAAGAAGCTGCTAGCCTGTACAGTGATGATAAGAAACCTGGAAGAGGAGAGGGAGATGGCAAGGAAGAAAACGTAGGAGGAGGGAGTGTGACTTGATGCGAAACCCTGAAGCAGAAAAATAAAGGTTTGCTTCAAAGCTAATGCTGTGTACTAAACCTTCTGCCCCTGTTTGCTCCGCAAGGTGCACGCACAACTTCAGACAGGCAGCGCCTGCAAGGTGGAAACTCTCCAAAGAGTGACCAGATAGTTTGCTGCTCTACTGACAAAGTTCAAGCCACTAAAAAATGTATGGGTGCAAAACTGACCCGTCCTGCATGGTGTCACAACAGCAAATCCAGTCAGAGCTGGTTACTTGTCCCTTCCTAGCACCCTACCACCAACTCTGCACAATAAAACGTAACAGAACCAGACCAAAAAAATAATCACAACACAATTTTTTGTCCACATCTAAACGGAACTCGCATTGTAAGGAAGTGCCTAACGCCATATTCTGTTTAAGAAGTTACTACAGAGGTTCAGATCGTAGCTCTCTCAAAACAACCAGCAACTAGCTCCATAAAGTTCATTTGGCAAAAGCATCACCAGTCCTGCCCTCTTCAAACACAACACATCAGGTATTGAGCTGAGAGTGTTATAGGTCCTGTCTTGCCTGCAGACAGTCACGATAAATTAAGCAGTGCTCAGTTTCATGAGCAAACTGACTATTTAAAGTATGCTTGTGCTAATATATGGTATTAGCATCCCCAAGATGACACGTTAGCAGGGCAACCTCACTGCACACTAGCCAAGCCCTAAACCACCAGTCTTCATTTCACTGTGGGTCCCAGTTGGTAAACTTTCCTCTATTCTTGACCAGTATTCCTAAATAACCTCGCATCCTACCAGCGCTGGGATCACTCTATTCTGCCTTTCCCCAGGCTCTCTCGCTGCATCTTCTCACCTCGCAGAGTCGCACTGCTCCCGACCCTCCCTGTGCGAAGCGGGCACGGGGCTGGCTCTGGGCAGGCTCGGCAGCCCAACGCTGGGCACAGCCCCAGCCGGCAGCTCGCTGGGCACTGCTCGCCATCATCATGGGAAACGGGGGAAGAAAGGCTGGCGAAGGCATTATGTATCTTCCTCACATAGGAAAATGTTTTCCTTTGTGAGAGAGATGTCAATAAACTGAGAAACATATAGATTTCATAAAGTGAAAGAGAAGGGATGCTGATCTCAAAAATCAAACAGATATTCTCTGTATCCCTTATCATAGCTGTGAGGCCATTTCCACTTCGGTTCAGTTCAGGTGGGATTTTTCATATATTTCACACACAAAAATCCCAGTGAAAGCAGGCATTATGATGAGCCGAGAACAAACACACCATAGCCTTGGCCGCTTCTGACCAATTCTGCTAACGTTCACTAAATATTCTCAGCAAACCCGCCCCGTAGCCTCTCGTGCAGAGGCAGAGACTTCCTCCTACAATTCCTAGACAGACATTCAGAGCCCCAGAGCAACACAGCACAGACCTTTTATTCTCCCCCACCATGATACACAGCATGACCTAACAGACATGGCATAAACATTGTCTGTTTGTTTTTACAAAGTGTGCATACATTTACAGAAGACAAACTAAACAACTTAAGACTATTATCAGGGGATAAATCAATTGGCAGCAGCCACTTCAGAAAACAACATGAAGATAGTTATTTTGGAGCAAAAATTGAGAAGAAAGCCTTTCCTTGCACTGCGACTCTGCCTCGTTAGTTTTAAGCCAGTCTCCTGAAATCACAAGGTTGCCCACAGCTGCTGTCAACTGATTGCATTTCAATTCAGATACAACCCTATGATTTTAATTTCTCCTTTCCAGTAATGGTCAAAATCACTGGCAAAAGCAGCGTCAGTGATAAAACCACCCCTAAAAAATTCAAACCTATTTTACTACAGCGACTGCATTTTGACAGGGATCTCACATTTATTTAACACCTTTCAGACAGATGGTGGATGCCACGGTGATTTACAAATAGTGCTAATAGATGCAAATATACATGGCCAGGAACCGCCGATCTAGATACAGACACAGCACCTAAATGCACAGGCAACAAATATGCGAAAGCTGTTTGTCTTGAGAACACTTCAGTGATCCGATGGCTATCGCTGGCTCTCCACAGCACCATGACAATCCCCCGCTATGCTGGGAGCCAGGGGGAAGAGCTATCCCAGAAGGAAACAACACCAAACCTAGGACAGGCACATATCGATAAATGAAATCCTTTCACAGTTGATTAGAAGAGGGTTTAAAGAGACGATCCAGACATAGGTCCCCCCCCCAAAATGGGTAGCACGTTCGAGAATGAGCCTTGCTTGCTATCCAGTGATCTGCTAATCAGGCAGGACACACAGAAAATGCAACCTTCAGTAAGATATTGCTGGTACTGAGATTAAGAATAAAGAAACGTTTGCTGGACACTTGCTGGAGTCGTCAGTATCTAATCTAATAATGTCATCTAATTGGATCCAAGTGTCTCTTCCTTGCAGTGTGAAATCACAAGCACCTTAGTGACGTGGTGGCTAATCCAAAGTATGTCCCTCTCACATATGCGGTTCTACCCCAGTTTGTAGAAATCCAAACACACTGAATTTATCCAGAGATCAACATACACCACATGGGCTGACTTTGGTGCAGGAACGCCATACCCCCAGCCCAAACCCTACTCAGGCAACGTGCAGGGCGAAGGGAGAAGCAGGTACCTGACGAACAAGTGCTCACACCCTTGATGTTACTACCAAGTAACGTGGGAGCAGACAGGATGTTGGAAATACATTGGTGAGCAAGCACTTCCTCTTCAACCAAGACATGGATTTAACCCATGGCTTCCCGTGGAAGCTGGGAAAGTCTGGGTTCTTCACACAGCTGGGGACAGCAGCCAGACCTGGCCTGGCTAGCAAGGCCAGCCACTCCACCAAAACCCTCCCTACCTCAGCCTCTCCCCACAGGCCAAGCCGAGGAACATTTCCATGCTCAAAGACAGCTCAAGTAACTTTTCACTGCCAGCCATCCTCTTATACTCATTTTTAATCTCATGATGAAAAGCTAGGCATAGAAGACTTGGAAGATTTTTTTAACTAAAAAAAAAAAAAAGACTTTGATTTAATTTTTTAAAACACGTCTTCCTGCAAGATCCTCTTCTCCAGTCATACTTTGATAGTGCCCTGCACCCATCCAGCAGCTTGCCCTCCACAGCACTCTCTAAGCAAAGATCTATTTAAGACCAACCCCAGGAACAAAGCACACTCAGCCCCATTTTGCACAGGGGCACAAGCTGGGGAGAGGGAGTGATTTTCTCCAAAACTGAAGACATGAATTCATGGCAGAGCTGGCCATAGATCCCAGATCACAACTCTCTGCCACGTGCAGGACCCCAGCCCAAGCCTTCAGGTGCTGGGGGGAGGCCACGAACTCAGCCCCATTGCCCCATGTGCCCCAGGACAGGAGCGAGGGCCCGATGGCTGGCAGAGCCATGGACCTGCCAGGGTGGGCAGCATGACACCAGCCAGCAGCCTCGGCATGGACAATGACAAACCAGCAGGGTCCCAGGTCAACGTCCTGCTGCAGCCGCACCAGGCTGCCCCGCTCCAGCTCGCCTGCTATTCCGGGATGCGGTTCTGCTTCTGAAGCAGGGAGAAAAATAGCATCAAGTACAGCAGCCCCATTCTGCGCTGCTTCCCCTCTCGGGTCACAAACGCAAGATGTCAGTTCACAAAAACGCTAATATTAGAGGATAACAGGGCCATTTTTAAACTTCTAAATTAAACTAAGTCTGCTTGGACAGGCAGGTCATTCACCTAAGCTACTCCTTGGTTTACTCTTTTTTTTTAAAAAAAAAAAAAAAAAAAGCTCTTGAAACAACACACGCCAGCACAACCCCAGCGTGAGGCAGGGAGGAACGAGGTCCAGGACATCTCTACAGGAAGTGGTCCTAATCCCACCCCACACATTTTCCCCCCATGTAAGTGCACTTCCTCCTCTTTTGGAGTGGAGAAATGGCAATTTGGATGATGCCATGTCCCAGGGCAGGAGGCAGCAGGGGACTTGCCACATCCGGCATGCTTTTCAGGTCAATACAAAGAACTGGAAATTAAACCTCTTATGCACAAAGTCAAGATGTAGGTTAGCATTCCTAAGAAGCCTCTCTGTGGAGAGAAATATGAACTTCCCTAAATTTAGGTCCATGGGATTTCCTACACCCTTCCCCTTGTTTTTATTTTAAACTACAACTAAACTTCGATAAAACGCAAGGATGACATGGAATCTTTTCAGATTAATTATCTTTATTTAAAAATACTACCATAGGTCACAGGGAGGAAAGAACAAAACTCGAATTAAGAGCAGTTTTCCTTCTTCCAAGACCACAGTGCAGTTAAGAAAAAGTACACTTCAAATGAGAAATAGACCCATCCCTGAGAGGCTGAAGAGAAGGTGGATGGTGTGGGGAGAAGAGCCATGGGCTCAAAGCAAAGGGTGGGGTGGGTTTGGTTGGGTTGTGGTCCCAAATGGCAGCCTCAATGTGCTCCCTGTGGAGCAGGGGACAAGGGCTTAGGGGATACAGCACCACTATCACCAAAAGCTACATGCGTGTAACGTGTGTGACAGGGGATGGAAGCAGCCGCTGCCACCGCCCTCAACAGCGGCATGGCACAGTGAGGATTCTCATCTTTATTTTTTCTCTTTTTTTCCTCCCCCTTAAGGGCTTGCTGCCTCACAAAGCCCTCAGTCACACTTGATTTTTCCAGTTCCTTCTGCACAAAACGCAGCATAATAACAAAATAAAATCGGGGATACGGAGAACAATGAGTTCAACAGATTAATGGACAGGCGCAGCCATCTTCAGCTTTTATAGCCATCAGCCCTGAAGAGCACTCCCTTCCGCAAAGCTTTGAAATGAGCCTCAGTAGTCCTTGGACCTGGCAGGCAGCTACTGACAAACACGCACCTTCCTTTCAAAACTAAATCCAGAGATTCATCTCCTGGCCATGTGCAAGTCAATCTTATCATCATTATTAAAGTTTTATTGGCACAACAATGCAAACTCCCGACACAATACGTTAACCTTGTAAAAATAACTGACAGAAGCCAGGTAATGGGAAGAGCAGGGGCGAGCTTATTCATCTCCCTCTCCGTGAAGCAGGGAGAGAAGCCTGCAGATCTCTCAGCAGTGCTGAGTCATCACAAAAGGGATTTCCACCTCCTCCCTGCCCCCCAAAAGCCACCCACAACTTGTTGAGGACACCCCACAAGCACTGTCCTCCAGCCCAACTCATCGACAGGAACGCCTTCCCCCAAAAGGCAATTCTGTTCTACTACGGCATATTCAAAAAGAAGGAAGGGAAAAAAAAAAATAAAAGATTACAATGTCCAGGAAAGTAGGAAAGGTTACACTCAGCAGACAAGGACTCCTATTTTCACCATAGCAACAAGCCTATTTATAACGTGGCCTACCTGCATCAAAGAGCAGCCACAAGAAGCTAAATGCAAGTCTAGTGGTACATTCAAGCACTAAGATGAAGAAGCAGCTCACATAAGCATGTCAATGAAACGCTTCCAATTACATTACATGCACAATTATTAGCATTTACTCCCAACCTCCTTTCTTGTTTTTCACCCAGGTACGAGCGTGCGGGGTTGGGGGTGGAAATGCAGAAGGCCCAGGTACACGGGAGGATCAAAAGGAGGCAATCTCAGCGGCTGGGCTTGTAAAAGGGGAGACTTCACGGCGAGGCGTTACAGGGTGAGTTGCTGAACGGTATGGGAATGGGAAGTTACTCACTAGTTGTCAGTTTGCTTTTAAATAGAGTGGAAAATATACATAGATAAAGACCGTTTTATTTGCCAACACAAAGTAGATACGCAGTCTTCACACCTCAGACGCCTGATAAAATTCCCCACATTTGTGAGAGAAATCCCCAACTCCTGGAAGTGGCTGCCAAACTCATAAACATATTCCCAAGAGTAACGCTGGGCGGGGGAACACACCTGCCTTTATCTCCAGGAGGAGCACAAGGTACTCCAGTAATAGACCTAACTCAAACAGGAGAATTCAGCTTGATTATTAGCCTATTCTAGAATTTAGTGATAGAAGTGGTGTCCTGACTGATCTATCTCACTATGATGAACATTTATTTATTTAATATTTTAAAATATATATATGGTAAGCCACTGTAGGAATCCCATATTCAGTCTGCAAGCGCCTGCCTGCTGCCACTTCTTTTTAAGTGCCTACATGGAAGTGCTGCTGCCCAAAGAGTGGCTGGCTTTTAAAAGAAGTGGAGGGAAGATCTTAAAAATATTCTTTATCTGCAAGAGGAGTGGCAGTCATTTCACTCATTCAGGTAGGCGACTGGTGAGAATTACTCGGTGGCTGGGAAGTGGGCTACTAAAAAAGACTCAGACAACCATATGGTACATAAAAAGGGACTTAAGCCGTTTATTTCTGGCATTTAATATATAGATATATGGAAGCTTTTTATAGACAAGAACCTTGAACAGGTGATAGCAGAGGCTTGTTACTGGTGACAGAACAGACTGAATAGCGACAGACAGCAAGGCCATCTCAGATGATCCCATAGCAAAGGTACCAACCAAAACTGCCACTGGTTCAGCAAACCAGCGGGCCAGCTTACAGTCCCTGAAAATAATATACATATTTCCAACTCACAATGACCTGAAAAGTGGTACTGATAAGAAGCAACATGAGGGAACTGAATTTGTGAGTATGTTCAGGAATCTACCAACTGAAGAGAGAATTCAACTTTTTCCTCCCCCTCTAAAAACCGAGTGGCAGAGAGGTAAAAATGAATAGTGAATAAGAAATAGCCTACTCAATCACACAAAAAAGGTCAAGATAATTCCCCCTTGAAAGAAAATTCACCAAGTATAACACAAACATTTTACTTTGCAAACCTCTCTCATGCTGAGGATGAGGCATTTGCAAGACGCTCACTCCGTGTTGCAAAGTATTGATTGCTTCATAACGTCTCACTTCCACTCGCCTCTCTCAAACTGCCATAGAAGTCAGTGGCTGTCAAACCTGTGTTGTTTCATTCACTGCTCGGAATGAAGCAGATGACGACTAGCACAGAGGACTCTTCCAGAACAGGTCTACTGGTCCAGATGATGAGACAGAATCTAATAAACACAACTGTTATCACCACCTTCAGATAGTATGAATAGCTTCTGCCACTGGGAGGTTGCTTTGATAGGCAGGGAAGGTACTGGGGCACTGGTAACAAGATCAGCTTTGCCCTTTCTTGGTGTGCTGCAATGGTGTTTCTCCACCAGTGGGACATCAGACTGGCTAAGAGAGCCACCCCTTCTTCCCAAACATCCTGTAAACACCTGAACAGGATTCAGAGACTATGCCACAAAATGAACAGCTTCACATCCCATCAATGCAAGGAAGGAAACTCAAAAAAAATGAGATGGGCAACCTCTGGCTGAAGCCTTGGTGGCACATGTTCCTACCTTGACTGCATGTGGAAATTAGCACCTTCAAAATCAGTTCTGGAATTAATTAAACCAAACTTGTACAAACTGTTGTGCAATTGTTAGATCAGGCCATGTTTCCACGATGTTTATCACACATCTGCATTACCAGATCATCCAACAGCACAGCATTTAGCCAGTTAGGGTGTGGGCACTCAATTATGTTCCTGTCAAATTAACAAGAAACCATGGTATGGAGTTTATGTCAGTGGCAGGAGGCCAGCTGATACCTGATCTGGCATGAAGTCTGCCGGGACAGCTAGGCTCCAAAAGACTTTAAAAAACGGAAACTGGTAGAGAGGTTTTGTACTAGTTCAATACTTTGCTTCCTCAGGCTGCAGCAATCTGGCTCCCTAAAATCTGATTAGCTAAACTATTAAGCCAAAAAACTTGGTTTAGCATTAGCTAAACTGTCATTTCCAGCTCTCAGCTCAGAGCTACGTATTAAGACAACAATATAGACTACTGTTTTAAGAAAGCATACAGAGAATTGCACTTAGTTGAATACGCCGATTTCTAAATCGCACCCTTATGTAAACACAAGCTACTTTGTGTCTAGATCACTTTTGAATACTGTTATTCCTATTGTACAGATGGGGAAACTGAGACAAACAACAATTAAATGAGATGCCTGAGGTCATGTCTTAGGTCTAGCAATCAGCAGAGGAATCTGGATTCCCAACTCCTACTTGTCTTTTTTAACCACTAAACCACGATCCTTTCCAGTTCAAGTATAGTTTCAAGTTCAGGGATTCACAAAATAACATGAGCAGACTTGGCCAGACGTATATACAAGCTGCAACAGTTCTCAAAACACAAGTAATCTTTTTAAAATCTGATTGTATTAAAATAAATAAATAAATCACTGAAATGCGCTCTTAGCTGTGGCCTGAACATTTTACCAACAGAGAAGCAAAGCAAATACAACAACAGTGACATCTAAGTACACAGGCCGATTACAGCTTTACTTTCAAAAGAGCTTTGATTGATCTTTTTTGATAGACCTGAAATAAATTAAACTAGATTGACTCACTTGAGAATGGGCTGTAATCCTTTAGTCAGATCCTGGAGAACTCAAACCAAACCAGCTGTTAATTTAGGCTTTATAAGATAAAGCATGAGAAATCCAACCTGATGTACCCCAGAGCAATGGCTTACATCATCTCTGTAAGCAATCAACTTGCTGCTTCTTTTAGGAACTAATCAGTGCTCACTAACATGTGGGTGCCAAACTCGTTTTCCACCCCTCCAGCAGACGCTGCAGCCAAAGTAGGAGGAGAAAGAAAAAGCAGGGGACAAGAGGGTGTAGTTTAAAAGATTCAGCTGTTGACTTCATGAAACACACTGCACAGGCTGTCTCAACATTGAGAAAGAGAAGGGGAAAGAAAAGGGAAAAAAAAGAAAAAAACACCAACCCAGTTACAATAACCATTTCAATTCAAACAATTGCTGGATCTCAGTTGGGAATAAACTGCCCAGATCAACATTCACACTTAAAAAGGGAGGCGGAGGGAAGGGAAAAGGAGTGCCTACCCATTTGAGGAACCAGACACAGAAAGGCCAGGATAGGGTAATTTATGTCTTTGCATTGAGCAAACGGCCTTAAAGGGGGGTTATTTCTGCTCTCCCACTCCAATAATAAAACACACCCTTCAATTAGTTCTCTACCATCACTGTCCTGTTGGGATTTTCTTTTTAATTATTTTGTTGTTTTAACACATGCAGATTTCATCCTCTTATCTGAAAATCATTCTAAAAAAATAAAAACTACTTTGCTTCACTAGAGGCTCAGTTCACTGAACATAAGGAGATCAGATTGGAAACCCCCTTTTTTAAAGGAATTACGGTGCTTTAAAATTCTTTTTATTTACCAAAGAAAAGACAAGAATAAGGTTCCTCAAGTGAAGTCAACAGAAAATGATCTTTACAGCAACACTGATATAATATAGATACATGCTATAAAATGGACAGGTAGCAGGCAGGAACGCTACTCTTGACTTGATGAGCAAGAGTGGCACAGACTAATTTGGATCATAGCAAAAGAGACCACCAGGCATGAGAGCTTGCTTTAGTTTTTTGGCTAAAATTGGTCACCATCAAAATGATGAAGCAGAACTAAAGTTATTTTACATAGCTGCATGTGATTATAAGTCTTGGAAATCAGTCATATAAAGGAGCCTAACAGAATTCTGAGAAAAAAAAATCAACTTCAGAAAAGAAAAGATTTCTAGTCATAAATCGTATCCAGAGGGAAAACACACAGTCAACTCTTAAACTAAGTTTGAATTGCACTAGACGCTTGGCAATAATACCTCCAAGAAGGAGCCTTACTCCCACGAAAGGACGCGGTGCCCTAGCCAGGCACTTCTGGGAGGAAGCACAATGCGAGCGCTGTGTTAAACACATGAAAGCTCTTCTCTCGGAGAAAGCCACAGCCCTGGAGATGGAGGTGAGGATTATTCCAAGTGTCCACAGCGGCATTTCCAGGCTCCGTGTCAAGAGGAGTACTTGAGGCAGCTCCGTGGAGTACTGACAGGGGAGGTAAGGAGAGGGGAGGAAAAAGGAAAGCATTCCAAGTATCGTGGAGCCTGAGCAAATCATCTCAGCTGAAGTACTAGTCTGGGATAAAACATCCAACCAACCTGTAACTCCAGTACGCTTTATTTTACTCCAGTTAAAGTGGATTTTTTACTAATGGACACCATGCTGGAGTTCATTGATTGATTGTTATCTCTTCAAATTACAGGAAGGGGACACAGCAAGGTCTGCTGATAAGTCACAATGCCTTTTTGTATTCTTATTCCTGGAGCTAACAATGCTGTGCAGAAACACCAAGCTGATGCTACCTGTTATCAAATACATCCGAATACATTTTTCCTGGCTGAGAATATAACTGAAGAGAGTGCAAGACCTTTCTAGTGACTACTGACCAGCTTTGTTCAGGGAAGATCAATGGCCCTCGGACCAGAAACTATGTAATGGCACGTGTCTGGTCACAGTGCTGCTCCACGGAAGTCACAGGTGAGGGAGAGGAGACTCCAAAAGCTTTAAGATACTTTTGGAGACTACCCAGGAATAACAGAGGTAGCCTCGTATGCAAGCTTGTACTATGCAGTTTTATCCAGGAAAACAAGTACATACAAGTAAACAGCATTGCCTCACACATGTCCCAGAGGCACCGCATACATATGAGGACTTGGTTAAGCTCTCAGTGCTCTAACAGAGCCCAGCTGTGTGGTGGCTTCAGATCTCCCACCCCATTGTGCTGCAGCTCACCAGCAGAAGGAAGCGGCACCACCACGCAGGCACAGCCACACGCCAGCCTGGTCCTCAGAGGTGGTCCCACCTCTGCCAGCCACTAACTGCTATGCAGTGAACAGGAATAAGAGCCTGGGTCAGCTTGTTTTTAACATCTAGATCTCTGCATACAAGCTCCTTTCAACAGCTCAACCAACTCACTCACCTCCTTCACACCTCACCTTGCCCTCCTGTGAAACACAACCAGCACTACCCCATGCTGTCCCCTCTGGGAGGATGGAAAACTCATAGGTCTTCAACCAGGTAAACCTGGGCAGATGCCTGGCTCCCCATGCCGCCTGCTTAGTTTTTCTTAGTTTAATCAAGCTTCAAGTTTTATCCAGCTCCAACAGTTGATTTAAAAATCTCGGCTCAATTTTTAAACAGCCAGCAAACATGAAGTGTCAAGGGGGGAAGGAGAAGGATGGCTGAGGCAGATACAATACATAACTTGGCTCCTTTTTCTGTTTTGTGTAACTTCCTGCATAACTGAAGTAAGATCCAGCAAACACTCAAAGGGAAAGTGATAAATAACCAGTAGAGTAGGAAACAGAAAGATGTCTTCACATACCTCACCCTCTTATTTTTCTCCATGTGTACACGAACTTTTCCCTCTGACCATCCCATACGTGGACATGTGTCCACCTCTGAGCAAAACCAGCAACTTGCAGGACAGCTGTAGGATTACACAGTTGGTGTCTCCTCCACACCAACTAACCACACAAAAAACATTTAACAAAGTTCAAACCTTGGGATAAGTTCATAAAGCTATTAGGCCCTGAACGATACAGGGTCAACTTCTATCTTCAGTTAGGAAGCACACAACTTTAGTTCCAGCCCAGAGTTATCTGGAACCTTTTTGATTCAAAAACTTGTTACCTTGAGATTCTGGGGCTCACAAGAAAGAACAACTTCACCATCTTCTTGGGCAGGGGAGGAAAGACATCCACAGAGGCATGTTACATCATACCTCTGATCTTTAAGCACAGATACACGTTGTAAGTAGGAGGACCTTTCTAACTGCTCAGGGAAGCAATGTGAAAGAAAAAAAAAAAATACACTACAAAGTTTTAGTTGGTTTTGGTTTAATTAACCTAAGTACCAGGCCTGCTACTGTTGTCTTTGTATGAACAGTATTTGTTCATGAAATTATACTTACACAACTATTTATAAAAAAAAATAATAAATGGGGCTTTGGAGGCAGGTTTATAACTATGCTTAAGTTTGCAATCCAGAGCAACTACCAACATTATGCTAGACTTACAGATCACAAAAATCACGATTCCTTCACACTGCACCATCACGTCTGAGACTGCTGCATTATGCAGATTGGCACAGGCAGTTTGTTGTGCAAGCTGGGTTACAAAAAAGTTTGATGCAAACTTTATACCCTTTTATTTGTATAAGAGCAGTGCCCAAAGGCACCAACAGAGAACAGAGTCCTTTTGTGCTAGGTACTGTACAAACAAGAGAGTGAGAAAGACTGACCCTGCCCAAAAAACAGATGGGATTGAAAAGGGAGGCACAGAAAAGGGAAAAGGTTTAAATGAGAGACCTGTGTATTGCAGTATAGGTGTCTAAGCTAAGTAATGCATTGCCTCTCTGACTGGGTAACACATGGGGAAGTCGCTAACACAGAACAAGTTTCCTCAATCTCCTCCCCAAAGAGCAATCCCGGTCCCAGCTACAGCAAGCGTCCCTGAGGAAGCAGCAGAGGAACTTCCTACAGTGTAGCAGAGTACTTCTACATACCAAGCACTGAGCCATTTCAAGTCTGGTCACTACGAAGTGACAAAGGAAACAAATGAGCTGAATTTGCTCCGCTGGAACACTGGGACACTCCCCTTGCCAGGGGAATAAAACTCCTGTTTCTAGTAGGGGAGAACGAAGCATCAGGTTTCAGAAGCCATGGCACTTATAGCCACAGGAAAAGCTGCCAGCAGCTGAGACATAAAAATTGCTCGTCTCGGGCTTGTGGTCAGAGTTAACGTTGGGGGTATTTCCACAGACAAACAGATAAAGAGGGAATGCTTTCCTGGCAGATTTATTAATCCATAAATGCTGGCTGAAGACACTGGGCTGTTTGGGGCGGTGAAGTCCCAGAGAGATGGATTAGCAAGAGAAGTGTAGATGAGGTGGCTGTGGGTGCATAATGCTAATTAAATATAGTCTGCAATTTATAAAATGGGTTTGTATATATAAAGCTACATTTCTCACCACTAATCACAAAAGATCAAGTAAAATCACCTTCTACAGCACACGGGGGGTTATACGCTTATTAATTGGAAAGAACCATCAGAAGGTGTTTACTGTGCCTATAAACTATACTCTCGCTCTAATGAAAGCAATGCTACATCACCAACAGACCATGTTCCCGAGGTCCACAGAGCGTGGCGAGCTGTAAAACGAAAATAAAGTCTTCAAGTACAGGAGAATTCCTTGCAAACAAAAGAAACAGACGCGCAGCGAAGTAGTATAAAACTGGCAACAGATTTCCTCCTCTTGCTGCCACTAATTTCATGCCTATCAATAGATGAATAATTCCACAGCTTGTTTTCTGTGTAGTCTTTTGTTTTCCTACCCCATGGAGATAAATTATGTCTATGTATGGCCTCCACCACCCAACCCATGTCAACTATACATGGGCCACCTTGATCACTCCAGCATGTTCTCAGGAAATCGCACTGCCCTTCTGGAATCGTCTGTGCTTTGCTGGAGGCAATTCATGTGCACCAGATATAAAAGCTTCTTCTACTTTTCAGGAAGATATCAGTCAGAAGACAAAGCCTTCTAAAAGGTGTTTATGGTCACATCACAGGTTAAACCAGTCAGCATTATTTGTTCTTCAATAGTGAGTTGATAGCTTTAGTCTCCTTTACAATATCGTCATCGAGAGTCTGATGAAATTGGAGAGCTGTACATTTAAACATTGTCCTTCAATGGTTGGTCTACCAGTAGCTGCCATCCTGCACAGTATACGAGGGGGATGGAGGGAAACAGTGAATGAATCGAGTACGTTAGATACAGCTTCTGGTTGCTTTTGGGTGCAAAAATCTTTCCCTACTGACTCTCCTAAGGTTATTGATGGGAACAAACAGAATTGTCATTTCTCAGTTTTATCACAGGGCTGATAGTACTTCATGTTTCATAAACAACCAAGTTCTGGGGAGCGTGATGCTAGGGAAAAAAACATTAGCTTTCACCTTCAAGAATAGGCTTCCACTGCTTTCAAACACATGAAAACACAAAAAGATTATCATGCTTTGTAAATTTAGAAAGCAGTAGTTCTTCATGTCCCTTCATTCATCAATCTTCAGTTGGGAAATTCAAGGGTCATTATTTTTTTTCCTTCAGTATGTATTCTGTATAGGCAATAGGAAGCAAAAACATTACTAGAAGTAAGTAAAATCCAACGAGTCTCTTGTATTAGAAGTTAAATAATTTATTAAAAATTAAAAAAAAAAAAAGTCAGTTACATCCTGACTCAGTGAAATAATTCACATACACAGGATTATGGGGAAAAAAAAAAAAAAAAAAAAAAAAAGTTTCACCAGTTTCAAGCTACTCAACAAACTTTAAGTCAGGCATATCTTTCCTGAAGGGGAGATGTTCAGTCTCCATCCAGTTCATGTGGTGGTCAAGGCGAGCTATTTTACCCTACAGTAATTCTCAAGCAGTTTTTCTTATCTAGCCTAAAGATCTAGCTAGCAGTGGGACTTGCAAAGAGCAAAGTTAACAACTCTAGAAGCTACTCTGAAGGTTGCTGATAAAAACCACAAAACCAAGAACTCAATTGGAAAGTAGGCTAAAGAGCACAAACTCTGAGATAAAAAGCCACTCTCGCTGTAAATAACAATGATAACAGAACCACTAAAGCAGAAATCAAAACCCTACGTACTTTGCATGTGGTTTTTGACTGCAAACCAATTCATTTGGTTCCCCTCAATTCACACACCAATGCAACCAATATTTTGCATATTGATCAAAAGGAAAACCATAACGTAACACAGGCCTCAGTCGCTGCATCTAACCACAGAATAGCGTTAACAAAACAAACAAGAAAAAAAAACACAGAATACTTGTAAGGCACCTTTAAATATAATGAACGCAAAAAGTTGTCTTAAATACATGCAATCTAGCTTGAACTTTTTCAACTAAGTCAACCAACGAGCTTATCCTATCAGCATTGCCCACACTGCACGCTTAGAACATGTTTTTCTTTTCCATTTTAAAATACACCATTTACAAGAAAAGTCAGAAGAAAATACTAGATGTGAAAAGCAGATGAACGCTGATACTGTTGTTGGAACAGTTCGCTAGGCTATTCCTTCACATGCTGTGTGGTTAGGGTTTTGTTTTTTGCTTTTGCATTTCTGCTTGTTTGTTCCTTGATAGAAGAGGAAAAAAAAAAAAAAAAAACACTACAGCATCACACAGACTTTGAAGTTCACCCATTACTGAGGTAAAATTCACAGCCCTGTTGCTGAGATTTGGTTAGACACAGCTCTACAAATGCTAAGTTGGTAGAGTAATAGTTAATCACCTTTAAAAAAGAGGCGTATTATATTGTTATAAAAACGGGACTTGAATGTCTTAAAATTATCACAGGTTAACCAACACACACACACAAAAAAAATCTGCACTCTGCTCCAAAATAACACTTGGAAATGGTAAAATCTGCTTGAATTCAAAGACCAATCTTGAGGACAAAAATACAGGTATTTTGTCTGAGCACAGTCTCATATAGGACTGAGAGTTCACCAAGATGAGTCCTTGGTGGTACATATGGCCCAATACTTATATTCATTTTCTTGTAATTTCAAAAATATTCATTTCATTCTTGTAATATCAAAAGATTAATTATAAATATAATATTAATTTCTTGTAAATTTTGGTTGTGTTTTTTTTTTTTTTTTTCCCATTCCCACTGGGAAAAATAGAAATAAAAACAGAAATCCCCCATTCCCTCCAACATGTTTATAAAGTTCAAAACCATTTTTCCTTCCTTTCTCTCTTTACATACTGACGTACAAGAGGAAACAGCAGTGTTTCAACAGAAAGCAACAGTGGGCAATTCTACTATAAGGAGCTGCAGCAGTAAAGGTAGCACTGAAACAAATCTTTACTAAAACTGCATTTTAAAAATCCAACATATCCAATAGAGTATATCCCTACTGACTTTGACTAGGATTTTCCACGAGATGGCTAAAATCAATACAATTTTTGCTCAAACTCTAAGTGGAAAAATAAATAAAATGTGCATGTGGTCAGGAAGAAACAAAGCCTGAAATGTGTCATGCAATCTGGCTTCTCATGGCTATGCCATTCCAAACCCTTCTGAGAACATGAAACCACAATGCTATAATGAAAATTCTTTTATATACATGATTATTGAACACAATCAGCATTGAGTAGAAGAGGGGGGAAAAAAAAAAAAAAAAAAGAGAGAAGTCCAAATACACAGCTCCCATCCTTAGGAACTGTCAGCCAGAATAATCATTCAGCAGCTTATGCTTTTACATGGGATTTTCTTAGGAAATTAACAGGGGAAAAAAAGAAAACTTCAGTGGAAGGGGGTATTTAAAATAAAAATAAATAAATAAATAACATTAAAAAGCACTTCTAAAGCATTTCTTTCATTTTATCCAGCTCTTATTTACTCTAACCACACTCCTCCAAAGTCCATCCCATCTCAAGACGGCACATTTTCCAAAATATTCCACCTCTGGAATAGTATTAAGCAAGCTCTAACTCATAGATGTGCAAACCGAGGCAGAGACAACCAGCCCCAAGGACAAGCAGGATTCCTGTAATGCTCAGAAGCCATCTGAACCCTTTGGGTTCAACACCTCCTGCACCCTTCCTCTCCAATTTTAAACAGCCTTGTGTCCAAGACCCTTATCAGCTGAACCATTTTTCTTAATGGACAGTCACAAGATACATGTTACCTTACTATGATACATGCACTTGATACGATCTATACACTCCAAAATAAGAGCAAATCCTATGTCAGCATCTGGGATCCAGCAGATGATCACCTAACTAAAAGGTCGCAGTTTCTTGAATGAGGTATAAGTCCGGTGTTCCTGTGAAATGCACACGTCAGGACACCAAAAGACCCTTAATTCCGCTTGTTTGCACTTCAAGTTAAAATTATATTATATATATTTTATAATTAAATACAAGTATTAAGCAATTCTAAAGCACAGCAGCTGGCATGCTGGCTTTGCGGACTTAAAAAAAAGAATGACCCACAAGGGGAAAAAACCACACACACACACAGAGCGGTTCGCTAGGCAGTCCAGACGCATTCTCAAAGGCAGACATTGTGGGAGATGAAGTTACTAGGCAGGAAAAACAGTTGCTAAGTCTGAATATTTGGTTATTCTCAGAACAGGGATTAGAAGAGGAAGTGTTGACAATGTAAGAGTAGCTACCACGAAGTCCCCGGAGCTTTGGCTGTCCCCGCTGATCCCCAGCGCAGGGGAGGGCCGAGTGGCGGGGCTCGCCCACAGCGGCTGCGCCAGGAATGGGCTCGTGGGACACGTGGAGCATGCCAGGCGTTGTCGCTTCAATCCTAATTCCTCCGAACTCTCTAGAAGGGCCAGCATACGCACGGACCCCCTTTTAAGCAACAGCAGTATGCTCGGAGCCGCGGCTCCTTTCGCTATTAGTGCTGAGGTGGATGTAAGAAAAGGGATAAAACCCCTCTTCGCCAGCACCACCGCATCCACACGACTCGATGGACACATGCATTAGGCCTGAGGCCTTTTAAACAACTTGGAGCATGATCTCTTTGATCCCCTTAAAGCAAGCTTTCTCAACCCAGTCTCACTGAGGCTAAATGGACTTTCCGGACAGGATGGGAACAAGGACTACCTGCCTTCCCAAAAAGGCAGGCAGGCCTCTCTCCATTGTGCAGAAATGCTACCCATCCAGAGGCCCAAGCACTGAAAGAAAATTGTTTGAAAAAGATTTTAATAGCTTAGATTTAACAGATTTCAAAATGAAATCGTGCTTTCCAAAATTAACATGCTTTGAAGTACAAGATGACTGAAGATGAAGACTATTTTCCCTGTCCTTTAAACAAAGTCCTGCAGAAGCACTTTTGTTACCACACAGCTTTCATGTGTACCAGAAACAAGGAATTACTACAGGATTCTTTAAATTCTACACAGCAGCAGCCGGTTATTTCTCTCCGTCATCTATTAGCAGCACCTGCAGGTGTCACAAAACCACTATCTGACCTCAAAAGCCAAAGCTGGGACTCCCATACCTTGGGACAGGGCTTCCAGCTGGCACTGCTGAGAGGCAAATATTTCCCTTTTCCACATTATTTGCTGCCAGAAGCTGCTGCAGAAGCAGCACAGCCCACTGCGACAACGTGAGGGAAGAATGCAGATACACAGTGATGCATGCACAGCCAAAGAGGGATGCAAAGAGTGCTGCCCCTTTATACACTACTTCAAAGTTCTGTGGAAATGGCCCTAAGAAACTAACACCATTTTTTTTTTTTTTGTCATTGAAAATGAGACAGAACATGTGCATGTGGCTTAGCTTTGCTGGAACCCATTGAAGACCACAAACTACAGAGTCAAGTAAATTCATTGTTCAAGCCTCTGTCGTGCCAAAGCACTTCCTTTGTGAGATTGCTCACTTGTATCTTCCTCGGTATTTGACAACTGCCAAGCTCACACATTTTAGGTATTAAATCAGTAAATAAGCAGTGACAGCCTCTTAGGCCATTATTATACAACATCTACATCCTCTGGAATATGTCAATCAATCCACCTGCATGATGCTGTGATTAATTTTCTTTTAAAATAAGGAAAGCCATAGCTGGAAAACCTCTGAACAATTAAATACAGCCCACAAAGCAATCATGCCACGAGGAACAATCTGCGAGGAAGTCCTCAATCCCTACCCTCTATTTAAAGTATAATTTAAAAAAATAAAATTAAAAAAAAAAAAAAAGACAAGAACCTCACCCCGCTTGCATTTTGACAAATCTTCTAAAAGGAAAAAAAAATAACACACACAAGAAGTTGGAAAAAAATAATCAAAAAATCCCCCGCACTTTTTGTGGCTGTCAGTTGTTTTTTTTTTTTTTAAAAAAAAGGCACAATAGCCAAATGCAATTTTCAATTTAGATATATTTCCTTCTCAATTTGAAAGATCAATAGTTTTAAGAAAAATACTACACCTTCTTTCTGCTCCATATGTTTCTCTTATTGGTTCATTTACACTGTGCTGTTCTCCTAATAGCAGTTAGTACATCTTTTTGTCATTTTAGCCTTCCACAGCCATTAGTGCTAACCGCTGAGACGGCGCAGCTCTCCTCTGCCATCCTGACTGAACACTGCATCTCTTTCCCCGGCTGTTCTCCCTTTGACTAATGTTCACCAACACTCATACATCATTCCCAAATTGGTCCAAATGAATTAAACACAGCTCTGCTTAACATTACGAGATTTAAATGGATTTTCTCTCTACAGGTCTGCCCCATAATTGGGTTTATCCATCTTGTTGAAGTACAGTTTACACTTGCTAACATCACGCCAATTCAAGCTACATTTTCTGCTCCAGTGGCAGGAGCGAAGCAGATTTGTCATCGGATCATAACAGGTAATTCAAACAACAATTAGTTTGATGACGGCCCGTATGTCAATGTCTGGTCCCAGTCAGCGCTGCTCGCACCCGGTGCTCTCTGAACGGTAAGATGAATTGTGCTTACAATTCTTCAATTTCAATCAGCAAATACTTACTGGGAAAAAAGCTGAAGCTCGATTGACACAAAACTGTCCTACAAGCGCCTGGCCTGCACAAGGACAGTGACTTTTACTGCATTTGCCCAAGATAGCAACAAATGCTCAGCACTCAGGAAACAGCTCTCACACACACACCTCACCTGATTCACAAACCTGGAATGCAGCAACCCTGCAAGCAGGTGAAAGGTACCCTCACTTTTAGGACTTGCCTTTCGTCTGCAATTTTCTAAGTGGGTGCTAGAACAAGACTGATTTTTCTGATGGGTGCCACATCCACGAACCCACTGATGCTTGCAGAAGCGATGACAAAAATCAGAGTGCCGCTGAGGATGAAGGCCTGAGCTTTTCAAGCTGGGCAGCCAGCGTTGGAAAGCTTCATCTGTTAGGATTTAGGTATGTTAGGAGAGAGAGGGACCAACACCCCCAAGTCCCAGTTTTCAGTGAAATGCTCCAGCTACTAGTTCATATAATAACATTAAAAATATTTTCAGGCAAAGTCATGCATTCTGGGTTTGAAAAGAACATGCGTTTCTTGGAGAGCTAATTCTGCCAATTAGGCAAGACATGATTTGCCTCTCAAAATCTGTTCAAGAAAGTTTGTTTCAAATTAAAAGAAACATTATTTTCTTAGGGCCAAGTAAATCTAATCCCCACATCCACATTTTTCAGGTTCCTTCACAAAAATGAGGTTATCTGGGACAAAGCTTTTGTAATTTCAAACAGCCATGCACTTCAGTATCTATGCTATTAACTATGAATGCAATCAGTCCCTTGACTATTCTTCCTCTTATTCTTTCTGGTTTAGAGGAAGAGAAGGAAAAATCACTAACAGATTTTCTGCAAAATCATTTTGTCTTGAATTATATACTAGCATACGCTACTAGTTGCTGTACATCATTTAACAGAAAAAATTCAGCTAGCTGACTTAAAATGTAGGTAGGCTTTTCATAACTGGAAAAGGATCTCCTCTGAAAGAAACCAACGTTTAGACAGAAGTCTTGGTTTAAAAATTAAAATGTACTTAATGAGCAACAAAGATATCAGTGACTAAAGATTTTCAAAGCCAATACCAGAATACCAAAAAAACTCTCTAACCAAAACATTGTAATAGAAGATGATTACGTTCAGATCAAAAAGTAGTTAATGTAACGGTATATAAAATATTCTCCTTCTAGAGGTGGCAAGGGGAGATTTGGCACTGATAGAAAGCAGAGACACTAAAACCTCACTGGAACCTGGAAAACATCATTCTGTTTCTCTGCACTAAAATTTAAATCAAATACAAATCAATGCCCTGAAAAAAATTACAGTATTCTGTCTGCTGTTTCTGGTTTGAGTTTTCTATTCAAATACCACCATTACCTTTTATGTGCCCCCAACAAAAAATATAAATATTTCTTTCATTTTCAACCTTTTTTTTCTTGTTATTATTTTATTATTATTACAATGAATGTTTTATATACAGAGACAAATCAGACACATGGCCTGATGCTCAGCTGAAGAAAATCAGGAGAGAGCCATTGTGTGCTTTTTTTTTTTTTTAAGCAGAGTTACGACAGTTCACACAATCTTTGGACAACACACGTTTAGCAATTCTGCATTTGTTTTTTCATCATGCTGGCCTTTCAGTGTAATTCTGAACACCGGGAACAGCTCCAAGTGTCTCGGGTCACTTCTGAAAGTACAGTTGGCACCGATCCCACAGGTCATTCCCTTGGAGGGCTTCCCAACATCTCGGGAGCACCCAATCAAAAACTCTGAAAACACTCTAAGACATCAATTCCCACACAAGCCCATCATCTGGTGATTTGTGCCCGTCAAGTTACGAAGAAAGAAAAACCAATGCCCTCAGCTCCTGGCAGATTAATGGGCAGAAAGAGAACACGGTGTCTCCGCAGTCCTCCCGGCGCTTGACCCAGGCGGGCTGGGCAGGGAAGGGGCGGCAGCGGGACCCAATTTTGCAAGCGTTACTCCTGTCCCACTGAAGGCTGTGGGTATGGGGCAATGCTTCTGGGCCAGACCCTTATCACCCTTATCTGTGGCGAGGCAGCGACGCTACTTGCATCCTTGTGCAAAGCAGGCACTCGACTGCACGGTGGGGGGGAGCGATCTTGGGAGCGTGTTTATTTTTGTCAAGCTGGCACGGGAGCAAGGTGCAGGTTTGCATGGGAGAGAAGGGCAGGGGTTACAGCAGAAAAGTAATAATGGACTTCTGGGTTTGGTCATCACCTGGCACCTGAGAGCCGGCAGATTCCAACTCTTCCAACCGGTCACTCACAGCCAGGAAATGCCCTCTCTCTCAGTCATCACTCCAAATAATAAATATTTATTTATAAATTACACGCAGCCTGTTCCCCCAAGCACGAGGCTGAGCAGAGCAGAAATAAGAGCCACGCAGCCCACTAATCATCAAAATAGCTGCGAAAGCAAACCAAGGACCACGCACCAGGCAACGAGCCCCATGCAGGCGAGCTCCAATAGCACCAGGAAGCATCTCCAGCATGCGAGAAATGACGAAGACCAGGGGAAAGTTTCCGAGTGCTTTAGATCAGTTGTCTCTTACAAAAACAGGGAGGCTGTTCCCAGGTTGTAATCCCTCAAAAGAGGAGACTTCCTACTCTATCACCGAGCAGGCTCGGCTCCAGCCATGGTGCACAGGTGTCGGGTTGACGCTCTGGCACAAAAGGAGACCAGTGCTGACAGTGCCTTGGATGCAAATTTGGGGACAGCGCAACCAGAAGTCTACACAGCAAGCAGGAACTGAGCTGAGCACCTAATAAGCAGATTTTTTTTTTTTTTTTAAATTTAGTAAGTCTCAGCTATCACTAGCAGCCAGCGCAAAGCCTCAAAGCCAAGCAGAATAATGCATCCTCAGGCTTTTGTATCCCAGCTTGTCCTGGCGGCCTCCGTTGCAAATCAGTTGTCGTAGCTGGAGACTGGACTCGAGAAGCCGATTAAACAAAGCTTGCCCTGCTCCTGTCTGACGCAGCGCTCCCTCGTCCAGCTCCTCATTAACGGGCCTTGCAGATATCCACTGTGACTGCTAGCTCCACTGGCTGTTGAAGGGCACACAGTATCCTGGCAAGAGACCGGATCTGAAAAAAAATCTGGCTTTTTAGAGCGGTCAGAGCCCTGTCACAGAGCTGCACAGGCTGCTGTGCTGAAGCCGCTCTCCCTGCCCACGATGGCAGCCCCGCTGAGGTCGGCCTTCTTGGAAAAAACAGCGGGTGCCAGACCAGCTGAAGACCCAGCCTAGCTTTCAGGTCTTGCCATCACATGGCCGTCCCTGGCTTGTGAGGCAGGGTCCCCAAAAAATAGCCCTTCTGGGGCAGAGGGCCTCAATCTGCAGACACGGCCCACGCCTGTACCCCTTCAGAGACCGTCAGCCAAGAGCTGGCCAAAAAGGCATGGCAGGTGAAGAAGGCCCTGCTTTCAGGGCACAGCAGAAGACCAGAGACAATGGTGTACATGGTGTACAATGGTGTACATTGTCTCTCTTTAAAATAAATTCTTTTTTAAATAAGAAAATGAATAGAAAAAACACCGGCTTCACCAAGGCCAGGATGTGACCCAAGCTTGTAGAGCTGCCCTGAGGGAAGGCAATTAGTCTCACTCAAGGGATGCCAAAAAATTTAGCAGAGCATCCATAATCACCCTGAAATGTTCTCTACTAGCAAAGCTTAATGGGTTTATCATTTATTTCTCAGTTAAGTGGTGCTTAAGTTGACCAGGGAGTGGATCCATATTGTATATTGATTAGGCAATAAAAACACATTAAAAAGCAAGTCGGCCTGCAGACAAGAGCATCATCCCTTTCCCTCTGCCAGGCGGGGTGTCCGCTCGGACAGGCCGCCACACCTTCGCTCCACCTCTCCTAGCAGTTCAGCTCTTCTGCAAAATGCTTTTACACAGTGAATGAATTCCTAAGGCTACTTGTAAAATTACTAGGTGCAGCCTTGTTAAACATTCATTTGGACCAAAGACAGTAAATTAAAATCACAAAGCGAGCGAGCACCAAGTGCCATGCTGTGACCAAAGCTAAACAAACAGGGCAGTCCATCAGTGGCTTATTCCTCAGCCGCTACTCCAGATTGTCCATCCCCACTCTCCACACTCACAAGGTCTCCCAGAAATCAATAGCAAGGCTCATTGATTATTATTGGAACAGGATTTCTCCTTCCGGGTCAAAAGGCACAACGAGTACAAGCCACCATGTATTTTGTGAGACCACGCCATGGCTTTATTTATGCCATATGGGCAGTTATGATTATTCCAAGGAATAATGCTCATTTATTTCAGCAACAATCTGACAAAATAAATTTATGCTGCACCTTTGGCCTCCTTGCCTGAACTCTGCTCAGCAATGTCTCTCATCTGGGACTACTTCTAAAACACAAAAACAGTTTTCAAACCGCCTGTGTTTCTTGGATATTGTTTTGTTTAGATCCGCTACAAAAGGGCATTTTCTCACTCTTCACTCTTCCGTTGTCCTCCCCATCTCCTCTTCCCCCTTAAGCTGTTGGCTGCAGAAAATCAAGGACTTTAAGTTACATTTGTTGTGTGCCCTCTGTGAGCACAGAGTCTGAGGCATTACCAGGGCTGGCCCAGGAAGCTGTATTCTATCACCAGCTGAAGGAGGCCGCCTTTTGAACCCTAGCAAAGCGCTTGAGAAAGCCAACAGCTACATACACTCCCTCAGGATCTTCAGACGGGTGTGACCAACCATCTAGGAATGTCACTTCACCGAAGTCACTTTGATTACAGACATCCTCATACCACAGTCACACTACAGCGTCCATATCACCCCAGGATTTGGGTGTTTTATGGACAGCAGGCAACACAAATATTATTAATGCTATTTTTGTATTTCAGAGAAATAAAGGCATAGATACAGATCCACATTTTAAATATACATATACACGTGTATGCACGCACACACAACCCCTTTTGCCACGAACAAAAAGACTGGTTGTCTGAAGGCGTTATAAATGCCCTTCATAGCTCGTTTCGTCTGGCCTTCATAATCTCACCAGTGAGTTTGCCACTTGTAAATATTCCAAATTTATGCCAATAAAATCTTCTTAGCAACCAGCCAGCCTATATATATCTATGCATGGAGCCATTAACGTCCATTCGTGGTTTGTTATTCTTGTGAAACATCAGCAGGGGAAGGGAGGGGAAACAGGGAAAGTCCAAATCATGTGTCCTTACAAAGGACACCGAGCACTCGGCAAGTTGGGAAAGTGGAAGCTCACAGCCCTTCGACAAGACACAGCTGCTCCACACCACTTTTCCTCATTTCAAAACCGAAAGCATGGCAGAGAAGAAAACGTCAAGGACCAGAGAGATAAATGTAGAAACTGATGTCGTGTCATGCTCTCATAAATGGCTGGGATACACCTACAGAGTCTTCCTTATGACAGTCATATAAATATTATACTGGGGCTGTATACAGGAGATTAAACTGGAGGGGAGGGAAGCTTCGCATGTGTCATGCTACCAAAGGTTATTTTAGGATCAGCTTAGAAGCTGAGTAGTGGGTGGCAGCTGATTAAGTTACCACAGGCATATTTAAATACCATAGGCCCTCATCGGGACCTTTCTTAAAGAGTTGTATCTGCACTGTGACTTGAGCTGGAAATTGGGCCTGCGGAGCAGTCCACTTCCACAGGTCCCGGTGATCCTTCCTGGACACTCCCTCAGAGCAGGACGCACCCAGGGCGCACACGTTTTTGCTTACTGGCCCACATTTGTTCAAGGAATAGTGTCAAGGAGTATACCGGAGAGTTGAGCAGGCTATTCCCAGCAAGGACCTCCCCACTGCATCACAAACCACAGTGAATCATCATGAGCACAAAGAATACTTGGGGAAAAAGGGCATGGGAGTATCACATGTAATCCTATATGGCCATGTCATCACCTGAGTTGTGTTAACCTGCCAGCCAGCACAAGATCAGTTTTGCTACCTCTGTGCATCATACAACGCTCAGAAGAAGGCCACTAATTTTAGAGTCCCAGCTCCCACTGGATCACACCTTGGTAATTCTGCAGCTGAAGAAGGGCTTTGGGGGAGTACAGCCCCGTTTGCAAGGATTTGGAAGAATCCACATGCAAGGGACACGTTACTTATTTAAGAAATGTCTCCGTTCTCCCATATGACTGTCAGTGTTCACAACTGTGAGCCAGAAGAACAACAACACTACCATGTCATAGTGATGCCTATGGCTTTAGATCACCAAGCAATGCTGCGAGTGTTGTCTTTAAATGAATTAATACTAGGTCACTTAGAGAAAACCACCTGGCATGTTCATACAAAGGGTGACCACTAAACAGGGCACCTAATGGCACTGATGTTCTGTAATACAAACAGACAGATCCTCCCCCCACACCAAAAAAAAAAAAAAAAAAAAAGGATTCTTCCAAATTACAGGAAGGGGAGGGAAAAGACACTTCATTCTCAAATACTGCCATAGCCTCAAATTTGTGGGGGGAGGGGGGGAAATTTTTAAAAGCAAATATTTAACATATGTATGTATCTATATACAGACACACACATAGTTAGAAAATAGGAATTAAGAATTTCCCCTATCAACCATTTCCAGATTTGTGCACCAAACCTCTGGTTCACAATCAGATCCATTTAAGTGTTTTCAAGGCTTCCAAGGTGTTCCAGTGCTACTCATAAAAAATTTGCAAACATTTAGTGAAGCTTTTAAAGAGAGCTTTATGTTAAAAATTGACTGTTACCTTGAAAGTAGCTAATTATAGTATTAAAAAAATTTGTAGCTATTAAGCCATACCAAAAAAAAAAAAAAAATCACTATCAAAAATCAGTCCTATTTTAGTTCATATGTACTTCCTCTCCCATTTTTAACTGTTCCATGATCTTGGTACCCATCCATGACTACACAGATGAGTTCATTTGCTTAAAATCTTGTACTGCAGATTCTTGGGTGAACCTCTCCAGTTGTCAAATTTTGCACACACAGAAGTATAAATGACACTTGAACTCAGTTTGGGTGGGCAACGCGCCTTCAAGTTGTAAAAGCATTCAAACAACACCAGATGTTAACTGCTCCTCTGGCTTCATCATCTAGTAGGAATCATCTAATAGGACATCCGTTCTTGGCTTTTTTCAGCACAGTAAGATCATTCATCACACAGCCACATTCAACTGCTTTTGGCCCTGAACCCAAGTTAGAATCAGCTAGCATCACAGAGAACAAGAACTGCCCACCTTCCCTGGTCAAGCTTTCCTGATAAAGGCACTGCTTTTATACCTTCACAGAAAGGAGTTATTTAGTTACACAAAAGGGGTCTCCAATAAACTCCACTACAATTTACCCAATAGAGCCATTACCCAACTATATACAACATATGTTACATATACCGACTGTCCTATATGCAACCTGTCCCATACAAGTTTCCAAGGCAGGCAGGCAGGCAGATAGTGCCGCTGATACAGTAACCAAACAATAGAAACTGGTGCAAACAAACTATTACAATCTATATCAGTAAACAAAGTGAGGAAAAGTCATACCAATGCCAGTTTCAACACCCACTAGTGCAAAGTGTATGCGCTAATTCCAAAAGTCAAAAAATTATCTTTTAAAAATTATTAACTAAGTAGAGGGAGGAAATTAAGTCTTTCACCCAATAGGTTTCATTTGTTTCAATGAGATCTGCACAACTGCAAAGGCAAAGAACCACCAACCTCACAACCTGCCAGAAAAAAAAGTGCACCTCAACAGCCTGCAATTGAGAAGGTTAATCTACTTAAAGTGTTAGGACAACCACTATTTCCTACCTTAGAAGAATGTCACACTGCCCACCAAAGAGAAAACTATGCATCACGCATGGCCCAAACTGTGAAACCTCATTCATTGAGGAATTCTTTTTAGCAACCTTCTGGAACAGCTTCAAATCAGTATTAAGTACTTCTTTCCATAATCCTAAATTAATGCTTAATATAAGACTGATTGCTTCTCCCTGACCTGGAAGATAACCGACCTTCCCCTGCACACATGTGCAGGCACAATTACGCTGGTGCATAAGCAAGATGGGGAACTACTCATTTCTCCCTTGATCAAGCAGTTCCATACCTGAGACTCCTGTCATGCTACTCAGCTGAGTAATTACTCGTTGAAAAAGAACAGCAAGTAACTTCTGAACAATTTCACAGGCAATGGCCTTTTTCTCCCCTCCTACATAAACTTAAATGCCAAATACCAAACCTATTTGTAGCAGTGAAGATTAGTTCTAACAGGCAAATCACTGAAAGGATACACTTTCAGATCAGTTTATCTAACCCCTAATAATTATTGCTACTTATTATTCTGCTGCACCCCAAATGCACAGAGTACTTAAGATAGCAAAGTCTGCATCCTTGCCTGGAAGAACTCCCATGAGCAGGAAAGAAACAGAAGATGAAACTGCAAGAGAAACTGATCTCAAGTGACAACCACTTGTGACAGCAGGAATGTGGACCTGGGCTTTCAGTCTGCTTGTACCTCTTCTAGCCCTTACTGGAATTACCCCAAAGGAAGATGACCACTGCTAGTTATTCACAAAGTTACACAAATCTGTAAGTCTGTGTATCAACACAAAAGAAAATCAGGAGACGTGCTACAAATTCCACGATTTGATCCTCTTGACTTTTACAAATGTTCTTACAATCCTAAGAGGCTTACTATGGTGGCATTAGATAGCAGGTCACCCTAGAAGACTACACTCATGCCCACCTTCAGAGAAAAATAAATCTTACAGCCAAACAGCCCAACTCCCTTGATTTTGCTCCTGCCAAACAGAGCACACCTCGTGCCACTTGCTGATTGTATCAGGATGCAATCGGGGTTGGTGGCCATTGGCACCACAAACCAGCACAGTGCCCTGCTACCTCAGTTCCATGCAAACATTCCAGTTTAGGTGCAACCAATCTGAAGGCAAGCAGTAAGCAAGAAGATTATTTCCAACCAGCTTCATGTAGTTATACCTTGAAAAGTGACTCCATGAAAGAGGTATGAGGGTGAGGTAGGGAGGAAAGAGGAGCGTAATGTTTATTTCCTTTTAACTTTCCATTTCATATGCATTCAGTGCTGTGTCTGAACACGTTCAGACATTTCTTCCCCTCCTCAGTTACCCTTCTTCCAAACACTTGTCCTACAAATTATATCTGGGATCTGAAAATTAAGCTGAATTCTTTCCTTCTCTTTCTTATGCACACAGAGCAATAACGAGACTTTGCAATCCAAATTCTGTACTTGTGTACACCTGTGTTAACCCCATTGTCTTCAAATTATTCCCTTAACAATGGCTGTGGGTTTGTACAGGTGTTGAACAAGCCCCGTAATTGGAATTTAACAAACAATTCCAACAGCACGGGAAAAAAAAGTGAGAATTCAACTTGCTCCTTGTGGCATTAGCTAATAAGTTCAAGTAGCAATAAAAACAAAACCAAATTTAAACAGTATTTAGGCATGTGCAAATGCTGACAGGCAACTCGTGAGACTTCCAAAAACTGCTGTTTTTCTACTTAGATCCACAAATCAGAGCAGTAGCAGAGACCATAAATGAAACACTTGCGTCTCATTTACACCATCTTTCCAGTGTTCACAGTCATCTTCCTGCTTCACCATGTATTCTGTTTCCAAAATAAACTTGGTCAGCTCCCCCTTGGGACCAGGGATTTAGGCCACAACCCTACAAGCCCAGCCGTGCAGACCCAGCTGGGCCGTGAGGGGTGACCCCTTGGAAGGCTGAGGGGGCCGTGGCCCACACCTGCACCACCACCTCCCAGGGAGGGAAGCACCTCAAAACCCTTACCACCACATCCAGAAACAAGCCCAGAGGGAAGCAGAAGAGCAAAATGGGGCCAGGCAGGGAAGCAGGCCTGAGGAAACACCATGCAAGAGGATGGAGGGCATCACCTGCTCCACCCAAACTCACCAGCCGCTTCTCCAAGCCAAGCAGCACTTGTTTCCCAACTACACACGTAGCCGGGAAATCAAATGAGAGCTTTCTGCTGTTGTCTGAGCTACTGCTTGAGACCATGCCTGAAAACCAGCCCTCTCTCTCCACAAATCAAGCCACAGGCAGGACACGGGCTGGAGATGTGCTTAGGGTTTGTTGCTACGGCTAACTTGGTCACAACAGCCTAAAAGTAAGGTTATCCGGCTGGCAAATGAAAGAGATCAGTGACTTTCTAGGGCCAGCAATTACTCCTTAGTGATGCAGAATTACTACAGAGCACTCATTACTGAAGAGATGCCAGTTACTGACAAATTACCAAACTGAGAAATTAATTACCAGCTGAGAAAATAATGCACAAGGGATCGGACTGAAAAAGCCATGGCCAAGAGAGGTCCATAATTTGCAACGCATACATTCTAATCAACAATTAGTCCTGGTACAATTAGTACCACACTGGGTACTCTTTCAGGATGGCAGACATCACAACTAGTCTGCAAGCCATCAATGGCTTAGATGAAATAGCATCATCTCAAAAAAAAATGGAGACATTGTTCAACCTGACCGTGACATTGTCCAACATACAGACTTGACTCTATGCTCCAGCACTGTACAAGCGATTCAGCATTACTGCCAGGAAAATCCTCATCTCCTCATTCCTCCCTGAGCATACAAGGAGAGCTCTGGGTGTTCAGAAAACCCTCCCCTATTCCCACACCACGCTCAGGGACAACACAAGTCAGCTAAAGGAGCGCCTGCTCTGAGGAAGCACTTTGTGTACTTTGCTGAATGGAAGCAGGCATTTTTGCAATGCAAACTCAAAAGATGAGCATTTTTTCCACAGCTTTTGCATGCTAGGGGCCAACCCTATGAAAAATAAATCTTTTTTTTTTTTTTTTTTTCTCTAAAATAGAACAGAAATCTGGCCAAATTCACCATCATCTAGAGGAAAATAGTTGGGGGGTGGGGGTGGAGAGGGAAAGAATGACGTGCATACAAAAACTGCACATGACAACCTCAGAGCTACAATTTTCACAGCAATGAGTATTTATTAGCTTCAACCTCTTCTGTAACCAGTAGCAAGGCCTTCTTTTTTCCTCTGGTCCATTTACAGGTACCTGTGCAGAAGCTGGCTGATCCTAAGTCTCCGCGGGAGAAGACGGGGGACAGGAATTAAACATTCAGCATTCTCTGGGTCCCAGCACAGCACCTAACCAGCTACACCACGGGCCTTGGGGGCAAGGTGACACAGCAACACATGGCAGAACAAAAGACATCAGCCTTAAGGGCTCCTCTCTCCCAGCATTTAGATGTAAAGGTGATGTGGGGCACAAACACAACGCTGGCTGAGCGATTAAGCGCAATAGCCAAGGTGACTACCTCCAAGACTTCACAAAGGAGACCCTACATTATTTTGGGACAATAAATAAAAGGCAATCACTAAGCCTAAACAACTTGGCAAATAGACATCAAAATGACCAACTTTGCACTCAGGTCAATTGTTGAAAAATAAAAATCAAAGTGCTTAATGTTTTCTGTTCTTTAGAAGTAATGAAATTTAGCAGTCACATTTTCTTCCTTCAGTAAGGATGCCCATGCTGCTAACTTGTTAATGCACTCCCATTTTCCTCTGTATAGGATCTGACCAAGAGGAGCCCAATTCAAGGCCTCCAGACACTTCTGCAATGCACACAGCAATGACTGTGATTTTTACAGTTTTACTTGGCTTGTTCACAAGACCCGGTCTCATGTAATCCGTGGGCCTGATCCTTCTCCTAATAAGAGCAATAGCAAAACTCCAGCTGATTCAGTAGTTCTGGACAGACCTTGCAGTGACAAGAGGATAAACTTTAAGGGTCCGAGCCTTATTCATCCACTGTTCTTGCTTCCACAAGTAATCCTATTAAAAATAAAGGGGACCACTCCTAACAGTCAAAGATGCAAGAAACAGACTGAGAAATATTCGGGGTTCTCCCTTCAGCACAGCATAAGCATGATTCCAAAAAGCATCATCGTATTTCTATACATCATATTAGAGCACTGATAGAAAATAAATTTAAAAAAAAAAAAAAAGTCTGAAAGTGTCATTTGAGGCAAGCAGAAAAACCACAAGTCCTTGTTCTTTTAAAACAAGGGCAATCTAACGATGAGTAGCTGAAAATGTGGCCACACACACACACTCCTTCATATACACATACATACACAGAGGCAGTTCATCAGAAGTGAATCACAGAGAGAAAGATGAATTTGAACCCTTTATCCCCTGTCCTTTATAAAGGCTGCCACTCAGTAAACGGAGATTGCTCTAATTACTGTGACAATTCTGCACCCCGTTCAAACAACTTTTGTGTTCTGGACAGGTTTCTCCGCGAGTTTGAAATTCTTGGCCTGAGAACCACTCTTGTCTAAAAGAGGTTTCTCGTTGCAAGCACAGAATGCAACACTAACAAGTTGTCCCTCTTTTCAGCTCTTTTCATTCTCCTCTTTTCCAATTGCCTGATTCAGAGCTTAATGGAAACTTGTCAAGGCTTTTCTTCCCACAAACCCTGTAGAGCCCCAAGGCAATCTGTGCACAGAGTAACCACAGGAATCTCATATTGTCAATTAAAATTGAATAGACACCTGATAACTTGAGTATACGTTCACAAATAATATACATCACATGCATATACACAGATGTGCACACCCAACCCGCCAGATAACCACGCTTTGGACACACCAGCAGCTCTGCGACATTCCCAGTCCCCTTTACAACCACCCAGGTCCTAATTTTCAGTTTTTAATTTCACAAACGTGAAATGACATGGAAGTGCTTTCACATATTGTAGTTGAGCAACAGATTTCAATGGAAAATAAACTTACTACGTATACCAGGCATTTGGCCTTTAACAACCCTGGGGATTGTAAAAGTATTTAGCTGCTATCCAGACAAAATAAGCTCTATGGATATTCTTTACATAGTGGTTTTGTGAGCAGTACAGAAGTTCGGTTTGTGACTAGCTCCTGTAAAGATTTTTTTTTTGGAAATGAACACATACATGTTTTAATCTACATTTTATGATGTAGTTTAAGAACTAAGAAAAAGCCCGTAGGGAAATATAACAGGGATCAGAAGTAAACTAAGGCATTCAGTTAAAAATAATAATAATAAAAATCTCAAAAACTTGACTTCCAGACACAGAACTATAATCTGTAACTCCTTTCAAAGGGAGAAGATCTCCTTGCCAATGTCTCAGTGAAAACAAAGGTAGAAACACTGACTGCTGTTTTATTCTTCTGATATGTGCATTCAAGGTCATACCTTCCCTTGGATTCTTTAATATTGCCAAACATTTATAATAGCGTAATTTCTATAGCAGTCTGTTGAGCCTGGGCACAGACCAATACAGCGACTATATGCCATGTTCCAGACCTCGCCTATGTCAGAATAGCGGCCCTGGTTTTATAAATCTCTTAAATCTAATTAAGCCAATGCAAACCTCTTATTGTGTATGCTCCCAAACCAGTTCACTGGTTTAACCCAGTTAAAATTATTCAGGCTAGGGTTTAAAGTAGTTCCAAGAGAGCCTTTATTAAATATTTGCATCAGTTAAAAACAGAAATCAATGCAGTGACTTGTCTCTAGAATGGAAAAGCCTATAACCTCTGACTCCTCCAGATAATTATTTAAGGAGTCACTGACTCCAGCAGGACTTTGGAGTCCCCACCTTTTCTTGGTCTATTTTTCCTTTTCCTAAAATAGGAGGAGTTGTTACCATTGTATCAACATCTAAGAATCTCTCATATTCCCCAGAAAGCCCCATTTGCAGTAATTTCAGTTCAGTATTTTCTAAATATTTCTTCCTACACTTTTGGGGGAAGTGTTTTTGTTTTTTTTGGTTTGTTTGGTTTTGGGTGTCTCAGCTGCAGCACCACCACTAGTGAATTAAAAAGCCAAGCCAGATTTTGTTGTATCCAGCACCTTTCATACCACAGGTATCTGGAGAGCCCTGCGAGATAGATACTGCTCACACACAATTATATATTCATGCTTGGTAGCCGCTAAGCATGCAGTCGTACTTCCCACGGAGCCTAGGGCATTAAAACCTGTTCTGCTGAGAGGGGAAAACAGTTAGTCAGGACTAACTGTGTCAGGAGGACTAACAAAATGGTTATGGGACCTTCAGCATCACAGAGAGTCCCTCCTGAATTCAGCTTTGCTTCCTGGCTGGATACCTGCTGGCCTCCAGTACCCAGACACCTGACCACAGACAGAAGCTGCCCCCACATCTTCTCCCTCCTCATACTTCCTTCAGCAAGAGCATTTCAAACACAAATACATTCTCTGCTCACCAAAGCCTACTCGTCTCCTATAATTCCTATCATTTCACTGTCATCATTTTCCCTTTGCTGAAACCAGCAGCATATGAGTCAGAGAACAATCATTAACTTTTACAACTTCCATACAAATCCACCTACTCATATTAGAAAAGCAGTATTGACATGCAACACAGCCTCACACCAAACCCTGATCCTGCCAGGATGCTGCGCGCTGCTGTGGGAAAGTCAGATACTGCAGAACCAGGAGCTCATTTAAGAAAGTACCATCGGAAACAGCTTTTTTTTTTTTTTTCTTCATGAGCGAAGGACACCGCAGAAGAAGCAATATATCAATGTGACGTTTAGTTTAGTTCGTTTTTTTTCAATACCTTTATCCACTTTTGAAGAAATTGGCCATTGGTTCAAGACACACGGGGCCTGATCCAAACCCCTTCGTTATTAATAGAAGTCTTTTTTCCACTGACTTCAATGGACCTTGGACCAAGCCCAAGGAAGACAAGATTTCACAGCAGTTAGAGTGACACACATTCTCCGGATTCAAAAAAAAAAAACAATACAAAGCATTTACGATGTTAATCTGTATAGCGTAGTTTTGTTTGTGGGTATTTTTTTTTCCCCCTCCTTTTTGAAATAGGCTCTAGGCTGTCAGATTAACGCACCCAGAAAGTCTCTCTCTGAAGTTGGAAGGAATTATGGGCAGATACAGAACACCACAGTCAGACGCTGAATATTCCCAGTATTTCCCCCTACTAGAATATAAAGCATCCTCTACCACAACATTTCTCACAAGCTGCTGCACCCACGCTTTAAAGTGTCCCATCATCACAGACTCCTCCAGGAACAGCTACAATATTACTCGTAATGAATTAATTTGTATTAATATGGCCATCACGTGCATTTCCATATGAAACCCATTGTTCTGGAGCATTAACAAAAACCTCACCAAGTGAAGTAACATGGTGCTCCTATATTTAGTTTAAAGAAATTTAAAATAAATACATTAAAACAAAATTGCTAATATCTTTAGTACATCATAATTGGCGCAGCAAGCAGAAACCCAGTTATCTTCTCAGTAAGTATTTATAGCAGCACCCTTCCCCATTCATTCCACATTTTCTTAGAGAATCTGCTGTACCCTACATCTGCAATTCATTGACTTTACAATTTACCACATGTTGAGATGGAGAGGTCTCAGCTCCATTTGAATCACTGCACAAATATGCAAGTGATTTATCGTTTTAAAACTGAAGACTGCAGAAGAACGACTCCACTTTTCCTGAACATTACTCCTTCTGGCAGACCATGAACAATTACAGTTCGTACTAATTAAGCTCTGTAAATGTGCTGTGCCCTGCTAATGCCTACCAGGCCTCAAATTTAGTTTCATGAAGCCAAACTTCAGCCAGCAACTTAACTCATTCGGCACTGCCCAGTTGCCTGTGCGTGACCCCACAAGAGCACGGGTCGAGGCTTTCGCCTGCTGAAAACAAAGGGGGGAGCCGGGGCAGGTTTTGGCAGACGGAATTGGGCCGGAGGGAGGGGGTGGGAAGCGCAGTGGGACAACAGGGACATCGCTGCTGATAACCTGCTACGAAGGGCCAACGCCGCCCCGGCCCTGCATGCCGGTGGTAAGGGATTTAGATCTGTCCCCGGGGGCCAATAACTCACAGCATTCCATTGATTAGGAAAATGCATAAAACCTTCAACAAAACTGTACAGTTACTTGTGGAAGGGCCACATTGACAGCCCCCTCATTTTTATTTTTTATTTTTTCCAGTCAGGTTTTACACGACCAGCAGAAGAAAAACATATGGGCGAAGGAGCGCAGCTTTCCGCCACACACGTAACCCTGCGTTTTTCTTCAATCAGCATCCGAGCGCGGCGGTAACCTACAGGGAAACCGAAATAAACCGCGGGAGAAATTAAAGCTAGGAGTACCACCTAGGCACATTTGAGTAATCAAATTACTGTGTTAACACACACACGCACAGCACAGACAAGACAGCGGCACGTCAGCCCCAGCCGTCCACTCGAGGGAAGCACGTTCAGCGGGGAGCGGGCTGCCTCGCTCCCTGGGCCCCTCGCTTCCCTCACGCCGAGGAGCCAGCCCCCAGGCCCCAGGCTTCGCTTCCCCTCCAACCACTCAAACAACGTTGTTCCCTCCGCCCCAAGTTTCTGGGATTTCTCCTGGCGCTCCCTCCCATATTCTTCCTTTGTCCTCCGAGCACTCCCCGGCGGCCCCTGGCTTCGCTGCTCCCCCCGGCGCCCCCTCGCAGACCCCACACGCCCCAGGCGCTGCCCTCCAGCAGGGCACCAGGCTGCTCCCCGGGGCTGCCCCCCCATCAATCCATCGCTGCGTGCCCTCCCCTCTCGTGGGCTGTGTGAGAGCCCTGTTTTACACATGCACAAACAAAATCGTTGCTCTCTCCACCAAGCAACGAGTCAACTGCCTGCATTCCCAAGCATCCACCTTTTGCATTAAACCTGATGGTAACCTGATGGATTCCCCCCCTGCAACCCTGCGTGGATCAGTGGGATGTGAGAAAATTACAGGACACTTCCAGGTGTCATCCTTCTATAACGTTTGCAGCATTTCCTAGATACCGACGCAAGCATAATTCTGCTAAGACCTCGGCAAGGGACTTGGGGCTGCGCTCACTTCTCCAGGCTGAGCCAGCCCCTCCGGCACCGCAAGTGTTAATTATAAACTTCAGAGCCCACGTAAAAGCACAAACATAAACCAGCACTTGGGAGGAGGAGCACGAATAATTCTGCGCTTTTGGGTGGGGAGAGACAGGATTTCCATCTCCCCCCCCCACCCCCCCCAGCACCACACTCCATCTCTCATTGCTTATAATTAGTGAAAGAAATTTGACCCACTGCCAGTGTCTGTGGACCTTGGATATTATAAGGCCAGCGTGGCGTCAAATATCTTAACATTCATAAGTGTTATAGGCTGTAAATAAACCCCGTGGATTTATGACCCTGCGGTGCTTGCCAGCAAACGACTGTGGCACATTTCTTTCAGCAGACCTGTCGAGGTGCAAGTTTGCCTTTGGTTGTAAAATTAACCATTTCCTTCACAAATGCGCCCAATTAGAAGTCAAAGTTGAAGGCTTAGGTACATATTTGCAAGGCGGCAGCCAGGGGAGGTGCAGGGGGAGAAGGGCTTGAAACTTCTCCCCAAACCTCCCAAGCACCCCAAGCACAAGTTCCCACAACAGCTCCAGTGTGGGAGCAGGGATCTGATTTCACCCAAACCCCTGGAAAAGAGGAAAAAAATAAAAAGAAATAATAATAATTAAAAAAAGCCACCACTTTTCCATTTACCCCTGCCTATTGCAAGCTCTCCTTTTTGGCTGCCCTGGAGGGGGGAGCAGGCTCTCTCCCCAGCCTTGCCTGGAGCAGGATCCGCTCCCTTCCCCCAGTATAATGTCATCGACTTCCTGTGCAGGAGAGCATTTGCTAAATCCAGGTTGTCTCATGCTTAACTGCCAATAATCCAACTTCCACATAACTCCCAGACAGCTGCGGAAAGGTCCTCAGAGTTTTTAGTCATGGTACAGAAACACACGTCCACACAAAAAATCTGCAGCTGTCCTTTTTCTCTGCACCACTTTTTTTTTTTAATCTGATTTTGGGGCCCAGTCTTTAAAAGTCTGACAAATTTAAAACATTTTTACCTACATTCTGGTAAATGCTCCAATGAAAGCTGTGACATATCCCCCCCTCCCTGCCTTCAACTGACAAATCAGCACATATTTGCTTGAACAAAAAAACGAAGAGGAAGGAGGAAAAAAAAAAAAAAAAAAAAAACTCTCAACATCATCAGTCCATGTATGAATGCATTCAAAAAACCTGGAAAGGCATCTACTGTGTTTTTTTTTCCATTATAGATCAGCCACTGGTGCAACTATTAAAATTGTTCGATTTCCAAAGCAAATATTATTTTTAATGAAGTGCAGTCCTGCAATTATCCTGTACACTCCAGTTACAGTACTGCATTATATTGTTTTGCAAGGTCCCAGAAACTTTTCTCTAACTAATTTTCATAGCCCCCTAAAGAGAAGCTGATTGACTCAGCAATGCAGTGTTTGCACCGGAATGAAGCCTTATCAGGAGGGAAAAAAAAAAAAAAAAAAAAAAAAAAAAAAGGAAGGGAATTAAAAGTAAATCAGATTCTTTATTGAAAATAAGTTAACAGACCCAGTCTGTCTGCCATTGTATACCAGCTATGCTAATGCTATAGCAGAGTGATTCAGCAATCTACCTAATTAAGCATGAGGAAAGTTTCTTTATGCAGGTTCCATTTGATTTACGCCACAGGATCATCAGTTCTTATTTAATAGCTTGTCTTTGCACAAGTCCAGAAACTTTATTAAAAGCATGCCTATTCATTTTTTTTTTTTTTTAGGAAAAAAAAAAAAAGTGAATAACGCAGTCTCCATTGAATAGCTACGTATCATAAAGTACTGAAGTGCTGACATATTTAGTTGTACCTACATTATTAAACTAGTTGGTGGATGTTAATACCATAATCCATACTGCAGACATTAAACCTCAACCCTAAAGATTAGTAAAGAATTAATATTGTCGCATCGAGACCAAAATCTTAACATGCCAGCCATAAATATTTCTGAAGGAGATGAAAAACAATTAGCATAAATACCAAAGAAGGGCAAGAACACCTGTTCTTTTTCAGCGCGATAAGCATTTTATTGTTCTCTATTTAAAATGTAATGACCTGTGTAATTACAGTAATATTACATTGTATTGCAAGGGCTTGGAATGTCACACTTTGAAAAGTGTTGTCAAAACAATTGGAGGGAGGAAAAAAAAGGACCACCATTAACCCTTCACACTCCTGGGTCTACAGCTTTTGTATTAGCAAGGATTATGTTGTTTCATTCAGCAGATAAAGGAAAACATCCATTTTTCAAGCCAGTTAAAGAAAAAAGTTTCTTCCTGAACCTACAAATCCGAGCGAGGGGGCTGCTCTCCCCTACAGCTATTCCAAACTCCCAAACTTCAGGACCAAACGCAAGCTTACTCCTACAGTCTCACTTAGCAAGCAACAATTTAGGGGAAAGGAAGATGCAACAGCACTAGTAAAACTAAAGTATCTGCCAGCAGGGTTTTCTCAAGTCACAACACATCTATTTGCTCACCAAAATGCGTTAACCAAGCTCTAAAATTAGGATAAAAATTAAATACACTACTTCTTCAATTCCAGCTCTGAAATGAAAACAATTTCCTTTATTATCCCTACCAGGCAGCTACCCCAGTCCCTGTGCAAGCATGGGTATGAAACTGGCATCTCAGATGCACTGCTTCATTACTGCGTGGCCAGACCTCCACACACACATCTAGCCTTAAAAGCAATCCACAGTATTCCGTCAAAAGCCAGAGTCACATGCAAAAAAACCTGTATCTTCTAAAAATAAAGTCATTCCTATTAAGCTTTATCGAGAGTTTTCAGGAAGTAAAGCATTATTATTGAGACAATATATTATTCATCATAAGCAGATTTCATGATACTTCATACATTCTTGTGGCAGTAATGCAGAAATTGCTGTCCCCGAGTTTGCTCTTGAACAGACAATTACAGGTACATTAACAAACAGCAACAACAAAAAAACAGTAACCCCACTACACCCCCCAAATAAAAACCAAACCCAAAAATTCCATGAAAACAACCACACCCACAAACCTTTAAGGTTTTCTACAACAGCAAAAGGAAAGGAAAAGCAGTTTTGCTACATATCTGCATCACCTCTATCTTACATGCTCTAAAACACGACAGATATGGCTTCTGAAAAAACTACAGAAAGAGAAATAGAATTCAAAATTATGCAGAATTATCTCTACCTTTTCAGTATTTATTAAAAAAAAACAGGACAGAGAACAATCTAGTTCGTCTGGAAATTAAAACTGGCACAGCACAGAACCAGAATCCACCTAAAAACAGTGTCACAGACAACTGCTATCCCGCTTAATCTTCATAATATTCTGCTCTCAGGCCTAAATAAATAACTTTAATTTTTCTAGGCTACAATTAAGTTGTCGGCAAACAAATAAGCACAGAGAATGTGAAAGAATAAGGTTAAGAAGATGAGAGAAGGTTGCTGGAGCCTGGATGTGGAAATAAGAAAATTGCCTACCGAGTGTGGAAATATCCTTTCAGAACCCATCTGATAACAGAAGAAGGCCACCTGCTATACCAACAATAAACCAACGTGTCATCTTTTGTACAGTACCTTTAATTCACACAAACACGACATTCCTATGGAGGCCTTTTTAACTGTGGGGAGCAAGGGGAGGAAGAATATTTCCAGGCAAGCTAACTGCTGAAGGATCCTGCCTTTACGTGCTAAGGGAAAAAGGATCTAATAAAGGTAATGAGCAAAAAGAAGGGGGGAAAATAAATCAAAAACTATAGCTGTTGTAAGAAAAATGCTTAAAGAAAAAGAAGCCGAGGTGTTCCTCCTATTAACCTCCACTTGGAAGAGGAGGATACATTTCAGGCAAAAAAGAAAAAAAAAAAAAGGAAGCCAAAGCTCACAATTTGTAACTAAGTAATTTGTGACAAAGATTGCTTTGCCATCTGGATCCTAGTGCTTCGAGATTTTGGAATTTATCACCATCATCCATATACATAGGGGTGACCGGATTCAAAAGAAAAAAATATAATGCACCCAGCCCCTGGATTCTCCTCCCCATCATTACAATTGCAAACTGCAGTTACCCCCGTGCTACTGTCCCAGAAATCACCTCCTGGCCAGAGGAGCCTCGCAGGCTACCAAAACGAAGCACTGCCACATCCCGAACTCGGGCAAAGTCAGAAAATCTGCCTTACGTATCTGTCACTCCGCATTCACCGAGCTGCTCTGCTGACGCTTGGCTAAGTGGAAACAAGGCTGACCCGATGTTTAATATTTTAATGCTTTAAAACACTTGTAGATCTGATACACTGGAGTTGTCCAAGCCCTCAGTCATTAGCGTGGCTTCAACATCCCCCGAACAGTAGATCTATTATTGTAAATCGCTATCTCGTGTTACCACAAGGCAAAAAAAAAGTGTATAAACACACATGGGGATGGTGGGGACGCTTCGGATTTAGAAGCCCCCAGAAGAAGTAGAACAGTGAGGCTAAGCCCACTGACAGGAGTACGCAGCGATTTGTAGTCCCACTGGATTTAACAGTTTCAGCTAAGAAAACAGGGAGGACAAAATAACGAAAACTCTTTAGAAAGGGAAGGCTCCACGCGAGGAACCTGCTGTCAGAGCAAAGCACACAGCTGATGGCACCAGGCTGGGGAGAGCGGAAAAACAGCTGGGACTCCAAACCCAGCAGCACACCCCAAAGTTTACCAAGACCCTGGGATCTTGGGGCTGGAAGTGGCTCTCCTTCCACTCCCCCCACACACAAGCACACGGCCCTGGCTTAGAAACTAATTAAACCCAAGGAAACAACAAGGAAAAAAAAGAAAGAAAACAACGAGGAGAAGACGCTTTCAGCACAGTTTTTGCCAGCGTGCTCGCAGGACGCAATTCTGCTCGACTCTTTAGGTTTTTTGGGGGGGGGGCCGTGCCGGCTCCTGGCCCAGGCGGTTCCCCCCCGGGCCGCAGCCCCGCGCCCCCCGGCCCGAACTCCCCCCCCAGACCCGGGGCAGCCCCGGGCCGCTCCCCGTGGCCGCCGCCGGGCTCCCGGCCCCCGGAGCCCCCCCGGGCCGGGCCGGGCAGGGAAGGGGAAGGGAGCCGGGCGCTCCCAGCACAGGCCGGCCGAGGGCAGGAGAGGGTTAAGGGGGAGGAAAGGGGAGGGGGGAGCCGGAGCCGGCCCGGCCGCCGCGGAGGAGGGCAGGAGGCGGCGGGGAGCTCGCGGGGAGCCCGGCCGGGAGGAGCGGCCCTCGGGGGTCCCCCCTGCGGAGCGGAGGGGGGGCCGGGGGGGGGAGTCAGCATCATCATCACCATCAAAAAAAAGCAACTTTTTAAAATTATTATTATTATTATTATTTGTAGTTTACTTTTGAGGCCGGATTGGGCTTTGCTTTTTGTTGCCTTTTTTTTTATTATTATTATCCCCCCCCCGTCCACCTCGCACAGCAGGGGGAGGTGACTAGGGGCTCCAGCAAAGTGCCCGCAAAACTAAAATAAAAAAAAAAAAAAAAAAAAAGGAATAATAATTAAAAAAAAAAAAAAAGAAAAGAAAAGAAACATGGCG